>NW_019214785.1:0-57524 GCF_002532875.2 Varroa jacobsoni
ACCTGATTTACACAAGATGATGGTCATATATTGAATGGGTACATTTATTTTAGTAGGCCATAACAGAGAACTGACAGAACGCGTGCTGGTTGAAGGACACGTCGACCTAACAGAGTGCTCCTTCGAGCAAGACCTAGAATGCCTATGCCTAAACGCAGTCGTAAATATCGATAAAGATATCTTCAATGGCCGTGATTATTTAGGTTACAGATTAAACCTGTATTGGAACTATAGTTGTAATTACGGCTATTCATTTGAAGAGATTCTTATTACGAGTCCTTCCTGTGGGTTTCGCATAGCAATTTTACATTAACGGTAAACACTTTAGCTTCGAGGAACCCTGCAATGTCAGCTAAATATTTTTAGAGTTACATGAGGTACCGCTTTTGGAACCATTGCATGTGTGTACACCAACCAGCATTTTCGGCAAGATGAAGTACATTATATAAAATAGAGGAGTGCAGACCTCGCGAGTGGGTCGAATGTGAGCCTTTCAGCGAACGCACATTTGGTTTCTTACCCAGAGAGTTTTGGCCCTTTGGGATTGCGTCCTTTCTCCAGCAGAGGGAAAGTATCGACAATCCCTTGAAGACCGCTGCGACAAAGTAGCTAGCGACTCAAACCTGTTGACATGTTCAAACGTGTATGGACATCGTAGGTAACCTACCGTAATGATATCATAATAGAACGATAATAATTTTTCGTTCTGCAAACACTCCTCAAATGATTTGTGGTATTTACTACATGTAGCGATGATAACAAGAGACCAAATTCGACCTGTAGATTTGTAAATTAGGTCATATCTACGTTACAAAATGCAAGCATTTCGTATCGCTGTAAATCTATGCAAACCTCTAAACGGTGATTCCAGAATGTATGATATTCCTCGCTATTATATTTGCTATACTATAAAATTTGCTTAAACAAAAGACCCATATTAGAAAAACTGCCTTAACTCTATAAGATCAATAGTTGTGACATAATGGTATTAGATCGGAATCATCAGAGGGGTTCCTGTCATTGCTGATCACTGATGGGGTATTCCAGATGAAATACTCTTGAAGACGTTTGCGATAAAAAAGACAACTTTTCTTGGTGCTGGACGCGTTTTGCCTTCTACATGTGCAAACACGAACCCCGATATCGTACATACGCGCGAGCCGACATTTTGTGTCCAGTGGAACCAAAGATATATTCCTATATAATGAAACAAAGTATTATTCATACACAATGCAGCGTTGCCTCTCAGTTACCTATAGTGTGTAAAGGCTACTGACGCATTGATAGGTTTACCGTGTATATTCCGTAGATAAGGCGCACTTACCTAATCTGTAAGCAAGTGCCTGCGACACATTCATACATTTTGTACACGTTTTTAAAAAAAACAATTAGAATCTTACAGGCATATAAATATATATATACGTACACACAAAAGATGAAGGTAGAATATATAATGAGATCATCGACAGCAAAGCTGCGACCGTGGCACGCGAATACTCCTTGAGACGGGCTGGTACCCCAGTGCAGCGAAACGTCGAGATACTGAAAACGAAGTACAAGATCAGTTTACCTAATAAAAACAATAATATACAGTTATGCATATGCTGTGTTTTCCGTTTGTTACACGAAGTCTATATGAACTCATCTTTGAACGGTGTTGACGTAAAAATGACGCTTAAATTATAAAGTAATGCAACAGTTTATCGTTTTGTCGTCTACTGAATGACTCAATTTCTCAGATAATGTCCAACTGGTAGAGAAAGCATGATGATTTAATAACGCATTACTAAAACTGGAAACATCATTGTAGACGTAGTTGGGGGCCCGGGTCGTAATTGTTTCCCGTTGCCTAGCACTGTCGTGCTATCGGACTGTTCAAAGGCAGACTGACTTCGTTGGGTAACTCTGTACAGGTACAGCCCAAGTGGTAGCGCGACTTCGAGACAACTTCAACTTAAATTCAACTTCATACGAGCTCGGCATCCCGCAGCGTTTCTCGCTGCGTTTTGCCATCTAGTAGCGCCGGAACTGTTGACTTATATTCTTATTTGCGCCACAACTTCGTACCGTTCTCTGGACATGAACTCTGCCGGCTTCTATCCGCGCAGTCAAGGCAGGCATGAGTGGAGCCATTCTCACGTATTTTGTCAAAATCATGTACTTCGAAGTTATATATAAGTCCGTCTTCTTTCCTTTCTTGACACCATCACCCGAACATGTCAAGACACCGGTTGCTTCTACCATCTAGACAATATTTCGTCAATCTGACCAACTGATCCGTCCGACCCCATCGATATTTTCTAAGTTGCTTCAGTTTCTTTAACTTCATTTGAGTGGTATGTGGATTGTGTTTTGGGAGTATCGAAGCTTCAGCAGGCAGTAATAATAAACCATTTAAATATAAACAAATCTGAAACACAGATTTTTGCATGTGTCAAACAGGAACTGTTTCAAATGTACAAAAACGTACCGAGCACGTGGTGATGGGATGTAATCCAGAATATAAGTGTGTACAAGCGTTGATGTGACTCTCAAAGAGGAGATGAATCATGCTGCCATTCAAAGACAAGACGCTAAGCATTTTTACGGGCTCATTACAGAAAACATCCGTCGTTCCAATTGTATCCTTGATTTGAGTAGGACAGAGTACCGTATGACTGTTATATACTTCGATAACTAAGACTACTGCGATGGCCGAGTGGTGGGTGATACGTATCGCGTTCCGGCCCGGATGATGCGAAAAATGTGCAGTAACAAAAGCTCATAAGTTATATAAGTTTCGCGATGTACAGTCATACGTGCGTAGATATATTCGCAGAATAGATAGTTGAAATTTACATTTGCTGTATTTTACGTTCTAACTTATGAATCGTCGTGGTAATGGGCATCTTCTCGGGATAAGGATCGCATTGTCTGAGAAGATCGATTTGAAGTGTGAAGAACACGATTTTAATTTCCCTTACCCCTAATATTTTTCAATCGCCTTCAAAGACAGCGCAATGTTAACCGAAAAAAAATCATATACGTTAGGATGATGGACTCGATGAAGAATACGTAGGTACATATATGTGCGGAAAATATAAACATATAGAAAAACGTAAGAAAATGACATGGGTTCCCTTTAGGACTCTGGAAAGCTTCGCCGACCGACACTGCTGAAATCTATGAATGCTTGTTGCTGGGAATGGATGGATGGATGGATGGATGGATGGCGGGTTATGCAGGAAGGTACAATGCCAGGCCAAAAAAATCGACCTTTTCCATTTTCAAGAACCAATCACGTTCAGCCTAAAACAACAAAAAACATTTTCAAAAATGTGAATTTGTAGAAGTGTACAGATAGGCATGTTCGAGTAATGTTGAAAGTCATCACGTCCTATTATCGACCTTAACAATATGGTACAAACCAAAACTGCATGAACGGTAATAAAAATACTTTCCTGACTTGTTAAGCCGTAAAGAAGTTTGTTTCGACGTCTAGATGCCTATTTCAAAGCCTCGGAATGTTGGTCGTTAGCTGCAGCTCCGTCATGGGGTGCCTCGAACTTTATATCGCCGTGGCCTCCAATATAGGATGACTGGTCGTAGTGTCCCTGTTAACTTCCATGAGGAGATTTCACAGCAGAAACGGGCTGAGAATAGCCTCCAGTAGATGTTGAGGAGAACGAATTGGTTTGTAAGAAAGGCTGTGCCTCGCACACAGTTTGTTTTGCTGAACAAATTGATGCGTTAAGCCAGCGTTTTTAGCGTACGATCGACTGCTACTACCAAATTCAATTCGATGGGCAGTTTCTGTGCCGGTTGGTGCTAAAGATCAGATTGTTACATCGACGGGGTTTTTCAACTCAGTTTTGAGCTCATTAGTAATAATATCGGCGCTGTAAGCGCTTCCATCAGCTGTGTACCTAGCATAAAAAAAATAAGGCCTAATATGTATAGAGTCATTGCCTAATATGTCTATCTATCTGATTCATATACCTATTACTGTACGTATTTAGGCTTTAGTGCTAAAATATATTATGGAGAGATCTTAAAGAAATCGTTAACAACCAGCAGGAAAAGCTTACCGCTAAATAAAATTAACCTAATTATAATAAACTACCTAAAATTTACAGATGACTGGACACTTTCCGTCGGTTTGTTGAATTATATACTCTCCAGTAATTCCTCCTTAAGCATCTCCCTGGGCGTCGCGCGGGTGAGAGCCTTCAGCATGATCAGCAAAATATGAAAATGGGTAAGGCTACCATCGATATTCACCGACCCCATAGTCGCATGACCACCTAATGACTTAACCTGCATGACCACTACTACCTCTGTAACCTCCTGCTCCGCTTGATCCGCGACAAGATCCTTCGTAAGCTCGAACAGGCGTAGAATCCTGATCACCGCTAAAGGTTCCATAAGGTACAGGGACTGTAAGAGCTTCTCTGTGTGAGACAGTTCCTCAATAACCACCCTGGGGCTTTGTACGTATTTGCAACGCATAGCTAAATCGACCGGCTAATGGAGGAGCGTTATATCCCCTATTAGGCCTGCCATCATAGTTTTGCTTGGCCAAAGGTTCCATCGTAGCTAGACTGCAAAGCAAGTCTTTTGGGTATTTGCCGTGAGCTGGTGCAGAAATGTTGACAGCATTTCCTGCATCAGTATGGCCTTGTTGGCTATGAAGTGCGTTATGGGCTCTTCCAGGGCTCTCCGTCTTCGGTACTGCCATTAAAAAGTCCTCGGTCGTGTCCATCAGTAGCCTCCGACAAGGTACCGCGCAACACCAGCAACAGCAGGAAAATTGCTGCAAAGGTTCGCTGAAATGAAATTGGGTCAGCTAAATCTAAGTTTTTGCAATGTGTGTTATTGAATTCCGGCCCATGTTTTAACAGGATAAATATGAGATATATATGCAAATGATGCCTGAACATTTTCCCCGTTAATAAAGCAGAGATTTTCATATAGCCCAGTCAGGCTGTAGGTTGGACCTCAATGGTGGCGATATGTCATGTGTTTACCTCCCATATCGTTGCAGTTTTAAGAAATTAAGTTTCCACTGCACCAGTACTTATCAATACGATAAAAAGGGCAAAGTAACACTACAGTGGAGATTTTGTAATCCTTCCATTAGTATTTAAAATAATTTAATTTAATCTGTGAGAGATTGGTATTATTAATTGAGTATATTGCCCGAGTGAGCAATCTCATTATGCATTGTTCATCGATCGGTGATACTCAGCAAATGGTGTTGATAAAAATGCAATGTGTTTTTTGGTGCGTCTTCATTGGAGCTATCGAAGTCAGTTCTCAGTAGATCTAAGGATGGTGACTAGAGTATGTTAAGGCAAAAAAGAGCTACCGCCGCTAACGAGCATCGATCTTTGAAAAGCGTTCGACATCATCACCGCCTATCATTGTTAAAGGCCTATAGACATGACCAAATGCTCCTGTAGACCTTTGCTGATAGCAACTTCACGCCCAGTGTCCACGGCCGTTGGCCAGTGACTTCTTTCTACTATATTCAAACTATTAGAACCATAGCCGACAATTTGTGCTCTCTGACACGGGTGCCCTACCTCTTATATACACCCTCACTTGTTTAGTGTGCCAAAGTACAGCTGTATCTGAGGGTTAAAGAAGCTGGGCGTTTCTCTCCTTTCAACTTTTTTCAGATGAAGCTTTGATACATCATAGTAATCGCAGTTATGATAGTGGCAGTTGCTGTCGGCGTTAATCCGTTTGCGGTGTTTTTTCATTATCGCGTTATAACTTAAGATCCTTGCGCAGTGGTACATCACTGTCGATGGTGGAATTCGTTCGATCACTCACGCGTTCGACTTTGGCACTTCTGCTGCTGTTTCGATGACTGGTTTTACCCTAACTATCAAGTAGGACGTAATAACAAACAAAAAACTAACCTAATATCAAAATAACATCAGTCGAAATAAAAACCAAATAGAAGCTATCAGGAATTAATAGAGTAATATATATATATATATATATATAAATAGCAAATAGATTTTACATCTTGCGATGTAATCGCCACGTTTTCTGTCTCGCAAATAAAATCAAAAGTGACACTTTAATGCCCACTTTATTGTATGGTACAGATTCACTGCGTGATCTGTTACTGTACAGCGGGTCAAGTCCGTAACCCTTTCGAGCATAAGGTGCCATAGGATAAATCTGTCATCGACAGCATATCTGCTGGAAATCTAGATAACTCATCACATTTTTTTTAATATAGTACGTCAAAAATGCATAAAACGATTTAGTCTCTATGACAATACAAAATCACCAGAATATAACTGAATAAGCGGGAAGACATTGTTCTGTAAATAGAGTGCTAGACTGCTTGCAAGTCTATGGGCGACAGAAGAATGGCCACAATATACCATAACTGTGTACCATTCAACATTTCGCATTTGAAACTATAGAACAATCAACAAAGCGAGTCGCCATAATATATGCTCAAGAAAAATCATTGTTCAATGATCACAGTCTTCAACAGCAGCCGACTGTCGGTGGTCCTGTTCATGATAGGCATTGGCGTCGTTGTTTCAACATGGCTTCAAAACCCTATCAAGGCAAGGAGCCCAATAGTCGTAATGCGAAGGAATCCAGTAGGACAAGGGATTATGACTATATTCATCGCCTTCTCCCTAATCAAACTTCTAGCGCCGAATCAAAGTGCCTCCGCGTCCAAATCTACATTTGAACTACCATTATGCCTTCTGCTGTTCGGTTCGTAAGCGGTTGGTCCTTGAACACCTGTACTGAGAAAAAGCAGCTACCTCTTTCTGGTACCTAAAAAATGTGTCAAGCTAGTAACTAGTTGTGGAGTACCGATCCCGAAATGAGTTCCAGGAGTGTTTTGAAACCATAATTACAACTCAGAGAGGTACCACCTCGAGTATACCGTCGTCAGCTTAACCGTTGTTATATGGCATATGATACTTGTACAAGCATCTAAACTCAAAAAAAGCAGTTAAATAGATAGATAGACGCGCAGTGGCAGAGGCCAGCTTTTTCTTCTGATTCCTTCCCATTTCGCTCGAAGTGCTTCGAATCGTATTGAAAAAAGGCACTCAAAACAGCAGTAGATACTGGTATATAAAGATGATCGGAGGATTGTTTCCATCTCTTTGTCAAAAAGGGGTACACTTCAACGATGTCAATCGACATCCACCGTGGGGACGGGAGGGAGTAACGTCTGCAGTACGAAAGGGTAGGGATAGCGCTTTAGATGTGGTGTATCGTAGCTGGTACGAGTATTACATTGAGATACAGTGCTCCTTGGAACTACAACGTAAGCGCAATACCTGGCTTTCTATACTACGTCTAAAACATTCTGAGACCTATCAATCAATCCCTGGTAAACTCAAAGAAAATCTGGAGTGGAGGTTTAGTTGGTGTTCCGATTGGATGCGTGGACATTTCGACTTCCAAGAAATAAAAATAATTCGTACTAGTGTTTTTCGTATGGATGTCTGTCTGCCATTCGCTCGTCTCCACATCAACGGAGCTGGCAGTGTTTAGAAAATTCTGAAAATTGCAATGAAACTGTTGTTATTACATAGACATCGTTTGTTCGAATTAGGTAAATGTTATAGTACAAATATACACGCGTGCTTCTGGTACAGGACGTGGTCCGAAGCCAGACAGCCTCTTCACTTTTCTGACGTTCCTTCACACTTAAGATAATCCATTATTATAGTCATACAGATTCGCTTAGGTTGAATTGCAACTATAATACAGTCATTCAAACCACGCAGAAAAAAATTAAAAGAAAACAGTGAATACCAAGTGAGCTTGTAATATCTTGCGTATTTAGAAATGTCCGGGTGCAAATCGTTCGGTAACTTACGTTATGCTCGATTCCTAATCCGCGTTACTTTTGTCGACCCTTAAACAAAACCAGCCAGTCTGGACACCCCATAAAGTGATTAACTGCTTCAAAATGGCGGTGAAGTGTTTACGTTTTATTTTTGAGCCTCGTCTGTAAACTTTGCTGTGGCGGGTGTGACATGACGGCCATCCTGGCCCTGTCAACTTGGCAGCGTCATCACTTGACGCTGGGATGACGTCGAGCGCCGTAACTGACTCACATTATTTTATCGAAAAATTTTGCTAGCCCCACAGGCACGTCGAACGATCGCGGTTTTGTAAAATAGGAGTCATAATGATTGCGGTTGCTTCGGCACTCCCAGCGACAGCGGCCATTTACCGTTAAATCATTCCAGTGAGCGAAGTAGTCTATGGCGTTTGTGCCGGCCGACGTTCTCTGACCCCCCGAGGTATGTTATCTAATTATGTAACAACAGACAGAACAACAGCGGCTGCGGTCGTAGCATGTCAAAGCATACGCGTGCTAGAGGATCAGACCAGACCAGATCGAAAAAAGCCGCAAGGATATGGGTTAACAAAAGCAAGTGAAGGGTGATCGAAACCGACCGAAGACGATGTAGATTGACATGGAAGGCGAATAAACACTCAATAATGTTATCTACAACGAAATGAGTGACGCAGATATAAACAGCGACTCGAGCCGAACGGTTGAAGGAGTCTCAGTGCGCAAGTGTGTCATGTGGGCAAATCAACAGATGGTAACGCCGGCTTTGGAAGCCCGCTGGAGACGACGGCATTGAGCTCGGCTTCAATAACTTGAGTGGCATCTTGTCCAAGAAAAATGACAAGCCAATGAAATCGGGGCATAATGCCCTATATCAATAATCGTAACTAGTAACTATTAATTTATAATAATTATTGGTTGTTATTCACTCGGTGTATCACCACGTGTTTCAACTTTTTCATTTGATGCTGCCGTTAAGCATTGCTTTCAACGGCTAGCGTCGAGCGTTGTGAATTTAGGCCACCAGCGTCATGTGTACCTAAGGTTAGCAGATGGACAAGTTCCTGTCCACTCTATATTGTCAAGATGAATGAACTCTCTTCAACTACACAACAAATGCGTTTCTTCAATACGCTTTTGCATAACTTCCATTAACTTTCTTTGTGTTCATACTTTTCGTATTACACTTTCAGCCGCGTCATTGCCATTGGTCATGTACCATATATTGCCGTCACTGATGATATGCATTAGTGCTGCTCTCCAATCCATTTGTTCAGGCCTTGCTTATGTCCTAATGTATGCACACATGCCCTACGTTAGGAGTACGCTTGAAGATCAAGTGGGTCAACCGAAAATTATCTTGTTCAGCACACGTATTTCTGTGATAGTACGGTGATTCATCTTGAGCCTTCGAATAACTTCGGGGCAATTGTGGGGCTCTAACATTTTTCAAGAATATCTCTCAGCTTCAAAAAACAAGTGTCTGACAGCATATTCTAGTTATCGACAAATCTGTGGAATGGAACTCCTGTCGTAAGTGATCGAGGAACACCGACTGATTCTAACCGAATTTACCGAGCAATAATATATTTACATTTGTTTTCTATAAATATTACCTTTCAAGAGATAGATCCGAGTGTTCCTTTCATCAAATATCGGAGTTAGGGTTAAATGTGTGATAGAACATTCTCACAATATATAGATATATTTAAATTCATTAATAAAAATAAGCAAACATTGGTTACGCTTTATGCGACCATTCTAAAATATAATTAGTCACGAAAATTTCCGAAACGCGTGAAACATACGGACACCCCGTTAGCAATCCAGCTTAGAACGATGAAAAATACATACTATAAATTATATATAGACGTCCCATATTGGTTTGGCTGTATTGAGTTATTTATTGTGTAACTTACTGAAAACGTGTATTTCTCGTTGTAGTACTAACTTAGGTTCTGCCCTATGCGGAATCTGCGCGGTTTCCAATTGTTCTAGTCGGCAAAACGTGGAACATCTCCTGTCCAGCTACGGGCGGTAGCAACGAAGTACACACGTCTAATCGTTAACACGTTAAAAATCATCTAAATTAACTAGTACCTACCTCACGGACGAACCAGCCCATGTATATTTGTTGCCCAAGGCCTGCTAGTAGCGAGGCGTTTGGCAAATCTAACGCAATGCACCTCGTAATAGACGAAACAGTATTGTACATTCACTGCAAAAAGAGGCCTAGCACTGCTCGAGTGCGATGCATATCTATCTATAAGGTATATGGTAGTGTTTCGTAAGCGTTATTTTTATCGAGTAATTGAATCAAGGCAGCAAGGATTGCAGTGTTTATAAATTGTTATTTATAACAAAACACTGCAATCTTCTTTTGTATCCGGCGCACACTTGTCATCGTCGTCTGTGTATCTGTAACGGTTTCCATCTATCCGTAGCACTTGCATTCTAAAAACAATGTACGCTACGCTCCTAATCCTCTGCGTGACTAGTGCTGTTCACGTTTCCGTTACGTAGATGTAGAACAACAAACAATGCGCTATATTTTGAACGATCCGAAACACAGCGGCGACAGGCAGGGTGAGGTGACGGTAAAGATCAGAATCCTATTATCAAATGAGGCTTGACGCTGTTTCGGCGAGTTACGTTTCTGGTCGACGTGTGTTGAAACAATTGCATCGGGGACGAGGCGCTGGATTGAGCTAACGCTGAGGCCAGCTCCGCAACAGTCGGCGTTGCCTCTGTATCAGATCGTGTGAAGGAGATTTCGTGTAGGCAAACAGAACACTGGCGTAGTTTCACTGCTACAAACCATGGCCAGTTTACCTCGTCCGCGACACACTTTACACTAAACGAACTTAAACGATTCATTGAAGAAAGCTATTTAGCTTCGTCGCTTTTTCATTTCAGGGTTTTGTTACGCGATCTTTAGCACTCTACGGAAAGTAACGGATTAACAGGGAAACATGCAATCGAAATTTATTCGCTGGGACTCGCCGTCGTCGATCGAAACGGGCGTCTACCGCCTAACTCAACCTATCGCATCCCACGCCCGGTGACGTTGTTAGGTGTTCCACAAGACCGTTGCTCCCCAGCAGTAAATGAAAACCAAGTGTGTCAATGTCTAGGCTCCGAGCTGGACCACGGCGTGTTTTTGCCATTAGCAGACAAATACGTTACCCACTAAGCTATATCTAACGTAGCCCATCCCGCCAACAGATCAGGAATCTTATTGCCGATGACCGACAAATTAGGTGCTGGGTTGGGTCGTACACAGGGTCCATCCCTCTACTTGCACTAAATGCGTTTCATTTGATCATAGCAATATGACGGGAGAGAAAATATGTAGTGGGCGATTATTATAGATTGAATCCCTAGTGTGCTGAAGATAAGCTCGTATTTTTCAAATGAGCGACTACAGCCACTGACGTGGTTACAAGGAAAGGGTTGATCGAGTCTTTTACACAGGCGTTTTTGCTCTAATATGAAATTTCATATGCACTTACAACAAACTGCGATCATCACTCTACCTCATATAGTTACCTGGTCCCTCTGTACAGTGCCCTGTTATTGCTTGTCTGTTTCTTTCTAAAATAAGTGGTCTTAATAAACGTTATCCTAACCAGATTTCTCGTGGCTCAGCGTTCTTGTTTAAATAAAATATCGGTTTTTAAGAGGCGTGAAAGGTAACTCGCAACGATGGTAGCTTCAAGGATCTGACGCCCACGTAAGCTGGTTTGACTGGAAGGTTTTTTGCGTCAAGAATTCGTTTTCAGGCCACATACGCGTATCGTAAATATTTTGTGCACTTGAAGAAGCCGCAGTAGAATTTATTATCTTGTAAATTTATCTACTGCCCTAGTACCTTATAATGAATATTCCCTATAGAATTTTTTTATGAGAGCAAAAACGTTTATCGAGAATCTAGCTAATATAGTAAAAGCAATATCTGTCGGTGTCAACTAACGATTTATATGGTAATGCACTAAGCAGGTAGCCATAAATCGTTGCTTTTTGATGTACCAGTTTCGTGATAATAATAGTATGTATTAGCAAGAATATATGTGTCTGTCTATTGTGTATTTTCCTTGAAACTTATACGGCCCGTAAAAGCTACCCTAGATACGATCGGCGAACTACCACGAACGTGTGAATCATCATCTATTTCTATTGCATTATATGTAGATCTTTATTATTGAACGTGTTTCCCTCAGCTTCTGTCTAGGTGACCCACGATAGGCCATCTAGTTGGCCTATCAAGGAGGTAGTGACCGCAGGGGTACGCGGATCGACGAAAACGAATTTCGAATAGACTGTGATTGTATGAAGAGCGAACTATGAAACGAAGCTGTATTTGGAGAGCCATATTAACAGGCATTGGTAATAAAACATCCATTATATGGAAGGGCTAATATTGTCACCTAATAAAGCCTGGAAAAAGTTTCCCTCTTTGCAGTAAACGATAATCAATAACGAACAAATTACAAACAGTCTCACATTGCATTGTTGTTTATTGTTATTAGATGCTGACATTGATTCTACTCCAAAAATGCTAGATAAAAGGGCCCTGTACCTACAAGTTAATGCAAACAATCCTCTAATATTCTAATTGACCATGTTCGAAAAAGGCCACGTTGCGGAAAGATCGCGCAATAAGATGATTCTACTTGCAACTAGCTCTACGTATGCGAACATAAATTTAAAATACTCTCACTCGAAATTCGGTCAAGCTAGACAATTGTTATCATTTCATGCTTTAATCATAGGTTATGTCCCATTGAAGTTTCGCATCAAAAACGTTGTTCGAAGTCTATATGAAACCGGATGTATCAGGGCAGAGCATTTCTGCTTTCATTCATTACAGACAGATCATCAGGCGGATGAATTTATATGGAGAGGCTTTCCTGTGTATTGAAGCTACCGCTTCCGTGCCGTACACATAAGAATATATAATATAATATAATATAATAGAAGATAATAAATGACTCTCAAGAATATTAATATTTAGATGCTTACTTGAGATCTAATAAAAGGCTATAACTGTGCTAGTGAAATCAGAGTCCAATTCCAAGAAATCGTAGAAATTAGCATAGGCATTATTATTCCCTCCAGAAAGGAGCCATGTAAAACCTGCTAATAATTAAGAGTACATGATATATATATATATATATATATATATATATATATATATTACATCTTTTTCAGCGTTCAGCAAACAAAATGCCCAGGTGAACGCTTTAAAAAAGTATATGGATGCTGAACTAGACTTGTTCGACTACCTAAACTTCTTTTTTTTTGTCATGTAACTTTTCAAAAGCCACACTTTGTATGCTCAGTGTAACGGCTCTTTAGTGGTGTCATACAACACCAGAATTATCTTCAATAATAACAGATCTTCATATGATTTCGCGCTTCAGCAGACATGCATGTATTCAATCATGTTGAATATATCGATCCATAACACGATCAGTCGTTTTGGCAACTTCTTCATTTAGATACGCAGCACTCATAATTATGTATAATTATTACGAAATAAACCGCTTTTTCGCTTGGAATAGGGAGCTAGTGTGAGCTGAACGAATTGAGACGATCTGTGATACTGTGTCCTGCTAGAGTAGCTTAAATAGGCCAGCTTAGCACTGCAGGAAGAGAAAAGATGCCTTCGATTCTGACGTTTCTAATCGTTCGATCATTAAAACTACGGGGAATGATTTATATCGAACAAGTAATAGTGGGTTGCACGCTTTTTGTCCATCCTTCAAGATAATGGAAGTGATCGCAGTCGATAGCTCTAACGACGAGGGCCGAACACAAAGCGACCGAAGGCCGACTCGAGGTTGAAGGTAATTGTTGCAGAGATAACAGCGGCAGTATTTTACAGTGGGGATATATGACAAACGATTTGGTGTACTGAAGAGCAACGGAGAAGGAAAGGAAATTGAGTTAGGCACTTTAGAAGAGTTTAGGAGTAGATCAATGCATGACACGCTTTCATTGCAACTTCGCTATTACTAAGATATAAAAAAAAAAAAAAGACAGATAAGATAGATACCTCCTTTCAAAGATAGAAAAACTAATCTATACATTCGGATAGTATGCACACGGTGGGTGGGGGCAAAAGGAGGATAACTTAATGTTTGCTTTCGGAAGACAGCAAGCACATCACGTGGACGGCTGGTGTTGTCAAAAAAGGCCTTTGAAACTAAATAGGCAATTCGATTCCAAATGGACGAATCAACATGAGGGTTCCTCGCGCAAAGCGGCTGACGAAATAGAATTTAGGTTTGCAAGCTATTGTCCAACATAATGAATGCATAAACTAGGTTTCCTCGTTACACGGGTTATAAAAGTGTAACTTAAACAGGTATGCTCCATATAACATAAAGCAATGTTTACATACCTGAACGTAGGTTCTAATTTTCCGTAGTTCAAAATGCGGGCGCAAAGATGTTTCATTCTGATTTTGAAAGGCGTTTCTCATTGATATGACCTTTCAGCTACTCATTGTGTAATGCTTAACGTAGCAGAGGTGTAATGCTACGTGGATGTGAGGTAACCCGCTACCGATCTGGGCTTTACTGATATCTTGCCCGAAAGCTAGAACCTCATCAAATGATAATGGTGGTCACACGTCGCAAACTTAATGCGATCATCATCGTCACCATCACAGTTCTTGCTGTGAGTCACAATGTGTTGTTATTTAGCTGCTGGAAAATAGACTACCCACCAGAATTGGCGGCATCGAACAGGGTTGGCCGCCCCCCCGGCAGGGATCGTCGTCCCGCACAAATTGCTATTCTATAAATATTTTCACAATTCCAACTATTACTATTGAAATACACCCTGCCTTTATAAAGCTTAATACACATATACTCAATTGCTTTCAACATGAATTTGTACACATTTGTAGATATACAATGTTTACTTTACTAATCCATGTGACGTGAAGAAGGATAGGGAATAGGTTGAAGTTTACCAATTGGCCAAGAATTTTGTGGTAAATGACGATGGGGGCTGCCGACGGGAAGCTAGAATCGTCGTCATGGGTCGGGCGTAAGTGGACCCTGATGTTGTTTGCCAATAGTGACAGAAGAACGTTGCAGCGGTTTTGGTTCACAATAATGCAAATGATATGGAAAGCAATATCTGCTGGAACGGCCACTTTCTCAGCCAAAAGTTCGTCAGGGCATCAACCCTTTGTAAATCTATGCTGTACATGACGCTATCCATCCACAAACTCTGGTTTCGTGAGAGCTGGTGTCCATGTCAGCCTCATGTTCATGTCAAAATTTGTTTATAACAGTATCACATGTGAAAATCAAGCGTTTGCTGATCGGTTATTATGCTTAACAGGTGTCAATTGAAAAGAAAAACTAGATCAATTTTGAAAAAATGACTGATGACGTTCAGTTAACTTATTCCCGAGCGAGCTAACGCTTGCTCTCCCTTGAAATGTTTCGACATATATTTATAAAAAGAAAAAAGTATAAAAATGTATGTAGAGGAAATGATTCATCTCAAAGTGATTGCTTTGAATGATTCATTCAAAGCTTGAGCTGTTCTGTGTACGAGATTAGTAAGAGTACTATTTTCGTATTCCCATATGTATCACACCAACAACGTTCTAACTAACGGACGAGTATAAAACAAAACCTTGTCCTCTGATACCGTAGAGACGATTTTGACTTGGTTAGGTTAGGTCATGTGTCGAAATATACCCCTACTTCGGATATTGTCTACAAATTGTTGAAATATTGTATTGGTATATACGTAAATTTCTACGCAGTCGAGTCTGTTTCCTCCGACCCAAATCGCTGCTAATCGACCTTCTTATTTACAATTGTTTTCTATTAGAACGTTAATAGAAACCTTACGAATCAGTCTGTCAGAAGACGTACTTGAATAGAAGAAGATGTTTCTACGAACTTTTCGTTGTGATTTAGGTTTGTCATATTCAGTTGAATGTGGATAAGGTCAGCTAACAGTAATTACTTCGATAAGTACTAGTGGAACTTATATGGTTAGTAGAAGTCTTAACGTTGAATCTTATAGCCCGCTATAGACAGATTTAATTTTTGAGCAGACAAGGCAGGACCACGAGAAAGGAACGAGTCGAACAGTGCAAAAACTATGTCAAATAAAATAGGACTGCATGTAACAGTGATACGGCGGTCAATAACACAAAGCTACCCTTGATGAACTTATGTTTGCAAAGTTGAAATCCACAAAAATACTGTTTTGGTGGCACCTTACCTTCGTATTTATCTAAATTTCTCTCAGGAAACTTTTCTTCGACTACATCGAGTCGATAAGTAGTATTCAGTTATAACGAATTCAATGACGGTTATAATTGAGTTGACCTTCGATGCTATATTATTGCTGCTAGCACTATGGCTATGATGAGACCTTAACTTCGTACCTCTGATTATCAACGACCAATCAACTGATCGGACTGGTTGATACTATATGATTGTTACAGTTATATCTGATAACGCGACTTTAGAGGCTGGGATTAGTAAGGGAGGTCGGTCACTGAGAGCGTACGAAATGGGTAGTCTTCAATTGGGGTCGACCGGCGTTTGGCCAGTGTTAAAAGTACCGTTGACGTCGTTACCGCGGCTCGGTAAGATTCGTAGGACAGGTCAGTAGCGAAGGGAAACGACAGTAGCAAACGTCAAACGTTGAGAAGCGTTTCCTATGTTATTACCGCTGCTGCCATGGCGGTTGCCGTCAGAGCGATATTGCAGACGAACAGTAGGAGACTGGAAGACGCCGTCATCATCCAGATCACTCGCTTCTTTCGGGAGGAGCGGGGTTGTCCATTGGGTCAGTGATTACACCTGTTTAGCATATCTATTGAAAAATGATAAGCGTTATTACGTTCATGCCGCTTGCACAAACAGAGTTTTTGGTAATCCCCCAAACGCCCATCGCATGTACCTGTTGTATAATATGTAGCAGCGAAATATTAAGCTATAGGAAAGCAAGGTGAACGCGAGGAGTGTTGGCGATGACTGCTATAAGCAGACTGCATGAACATGAGATGATGGCGGTCCATAAGCGGACTGAACGACGCTGTTTTTTTTCTCATTATAGTCCAAACCTTCAGCCGTTGACAATGACCACCTGTCGTCTGAGGTGCCGTTCGGGTGGCGATAGAATGCTAACACAGCATAGATGACTTTCATAGGTTTTTTAGTTAAAGCTAAGGAATTTTGAATGTTGCCGATACGACGCAGTGTGAACCGCATGACGGTGCTGCGCGCTAGAAGGTGATTTGATGTCCACCAGTCGTGGCAGGGGTAGCTGTGCTTTATACTTCTGGTGATGGTATCAGTGATCAGGGAAATACACTGCTGGTCAATTTGCAGTGAACCCCCCAAATCGGCGATAAGTACGCAGGCACTTCCGCGACGTCTTCGTTGACAATGAAAAGGCAAGGTAACCAAGCAATGACACTGTCACCGTAAATGACTGTGGCCACATTTCAGTTTGGTGGGGTGGTAAACCTCGAATACTAGCATGGTATTATATACTCAGTTTTATCGATGAAACATAGAACATTTTCGCGTCGAAGCACGAGCCCACCCTTACGTAAAGCTGGAACCAAAATCATCAAAGCATGTTTATTAATCAGAACTTGCATTGAACTTACGTTAATAAAATTGTACTCACGAGCTCAAAAATACTAACGCTTCTATCGCTTACCGGAAATCGATGGCTTAACCCTTCGAATTGAATTGGGATTCAACCCCCCAATTGACACCTTATGATGACATTTATTTCATGTTACGTTTGAAACAATGGTAAACTCTGTTAGGGGTGAATTGGAATTAAGCTGTCTCTAATGGACCAACAGATACGCGTGAAGGTGAATCCATTGTATCTGCTCTACAATGTCAGCAAAATAAGAGAACTGCCGTATCAACAAGGCACGTATTTTGAAAGGGGAATAGATTGGCTTATCCATAGAAAGATGGCATATACTTCGCCAGCTATGTTTGTACCTAGAAATGAAGTTAAAATCATCAATAAACGATAGACGAAAATGAGTAAATAAATGGTATTTATTTTAAGAATAAAAACAGTCATTGCATTTAGTAATAGGTATGCATATATATATTTTTTTTTTTTTGGGAAAAATATGTAACAATAAGATTATGTTTCCCGAGAGTTCTCCTGAAACATCTCGTGGGAAAAGAAAAGCGAAATTTGTTAGCTATTATTGAGGATGTAATGGGAAAGGGGAAAGATAAACTAGCACGGATAAAAAGTAAAAAATGATAGAACTCCGGAAGTATGCGAGATCGCATGAGTATCGAAAGAAGGTAGCTGAATCCATAGACGTAGCAATGAGACCATTCGAGATCATTGACCAAACGATTAGCTTGGTCCTTTGCGCGAACAAGTACAAAGGTCAACGGCGTCCTTTAGAAAAATATACCACTTATTTAAAAAGCTCGGAGAAGATTATGATATTTAAATATAAGGGGAATGCCCGCGGAAAAGATAACATTTCTATTCCAGGTTTTAAAAAAGAAATTGAAAACAATCTTCGCTTAAGTTTTTAAAAAAATAATTATAGTTATATATTCCTGAGCAGAAAATCCGAACGAATGTTTTCTGCCAGGCTGCGATTAGATCTGTCGGATAAATAGACCAGTATCAACCCTTCAATTAGCAATTTTTGATTTGGGCCAGCTCAAATTAAAATGATAATTAATAATTTTCTTACAAAATATGCCAAAGCTAAAGCCAATTTAACACATTTCCATTACTCATGGTAACATTTGGTAAATACTAACCTATTCTATATATTCGATTACGCGAAGTATATTTCCTCTGGATTCTTCCATAATGGAGATACAATGCCACCTGCCAGTTAGTTGTCAAGGAAGACGGTTAATTAAAGTAAAAATGAGATAAGTGAGGAAAATTACGCTAAAGTTAAATGGTAAATTAGTTATTGAAATATATTAAGTGATTATAAATAAGGAGGCTTTATACAAGCCAAATCAACTTTTTTATTTATTCATATTTGCTGATAGAAGTCAAAACTCTATAATGGTGGGCTACAACACAATATCCCAATATTAGGAAGATTACAGGATAATTTGAAACACATTGCGTCATGAATTTATCCAACTCATCTGAGAGATTTACCAGATGTTTTACAAATGGTATTCAGGTGCAACGAGCGACACGATATTTATTACAATCTCTTTTCGCATTGGGAGCGCCTACATATATTGTTAAACTTATAAAAACAAAACTTTCTACAGAGTCTATGATGGAACCCATGCACGGAAAACCAAGCGACTGGACATATGTTTAGCGAGTTCATCTCACCATACCCGAAGCACAGAAATTTCTATCAATATTCGCGAATGTTTTCTTCCAGTTTCTAAAAGCTTCTTATCTTAAAGCTTCCGCTGTTAAGATCTGAAAGCGATGACGTGGATCCTGGGACAGTATTAACGAGTCGGGTAGAGGCTACGCGAGGCGATTTTGGATCACTATGCATACTCGTAGTGCTGTAGAGTGTTCAACGTTGTCCGCCGTAAGATTTTCATCAATGACGCGTATTCCACACGTTGCGATCGGAGGTCGAGCGAGACGAAAGCAGTATCGAGGAACAAGGTAACTTGATCACCCACGTGGCCAACGTCGCCTTTTTGTGTTTTTAGTGACGTGAGCAATCCCAAGTACTTGTATTAATTTAAATAGGCAGGAGGCGATCTGGCAAAGTGCAAAATGCCAGTGGCCGATATCCTATCTCCTTTTTTTCAACTTCGTTACCTTCGTTTTAGTTAGGTCAATGGTAAGCTCAAAATCTGTAAAAGGCATGCTGTAATAGAAACCGGTTAAGCCCGCATATTACTAAGTTGTGCGCGTACAATATGATTTCAATTGATTTCCTCAGCCCTTTTTGTTAATCAGAGAGGTCCCGCAGCAAGATGAGTAAAGGGAGCTGAAGTTTGACGGGCAAAAGTTCGGCTACTCCATCTTCAATAGTTAGGTATTCTGTTCTCCTGAAGAATCGTACCGAAATGGTTAAGCGTATTTATAGGGACCCCTCTTGTTTCTAGGCGTCACGTCGAAAGCTGCCTTGAGGTCGATGAATACCACGTATAGGGGTTGCGCGTTGTGGCCAACGCACTCAAGGCGTCGGACATCTGAACCCTGTACGGCGGAGCGTTCTTTCCGGAACCCACGTTGCTCCGTTAAGATAGCGTGTACGCCTCCTAGGTAGCTGTAGTTAGCAAGCCGGCGAACAAAGTATAACAAACGCTTTTATTTTTTATTTCCCGCCATAATAACGGCAACGTTAGGTCGCTCCTTCTTTTAGGGATCATTACTAAAATTGCGTCTTTTCATCGGAGCGGGAAAGTACCCCTATCTGGATGCCCATTAAATGGTGCCGATCAGTACGGTGCCAGAGCACAGCCCAGTTAAAATGCTGGCTGCAGACCCTATTTGAACTAACAACCTTCTTAACGCATAGACATCTAAGATGCTGAAATTTGTACAAGGATATCACATTGTACCGAGATTCTGTCTTCCCACACACGTGCATCGAAAAAGTTCCCCGGACACAAATCTCCGAAAAATAACTTACGCGATTTGAGGAGCTAATTCGGCCAGCCGCCGAACTACCGTAACACGTTATCCATTTCTATGGTTGAACTTCTGCATTGGCAATTAAAGGAGTCTCTAGCCGTTCAAAATATTATAGTTTTGTTGATCTATACGTTTTTCGACAGATTGCTTTAAAAACGGAGGCTGAAGGGTAAAACTCACGCTGTATTTCCGCTATAAGCCTGAAGGCTACGTGAGTCCTCCGGGCGTGGCTGCAAGTATAGTTGGATCATTGCTTGTGCTTCCGGAGGGGGCGGCAAGATTGCGCCGTAGACTGAATGATTTTAAACGGATGTTGCTGTAGATTTCAGCATTTAATAATTTTCTTCAGGATCTTGTTTGCACATAGGCGTCGCAGACTTGGATAATGAGGCGTATCACTATCGGTGTGTAGGAACGAGTGCTTGCGCTTTCTGACAGAGAATGACTCTCATCCTGAAACAATCGAGGTTTATTCGAGTTATTATTCGAGATTTACTAGCCAACAAGTGATGTCTGCGAGCGTATTTCGAAGAGCCGTAGTGCGGCTTGAGTTCGGCTGGTCAAAGCGAGCGTTGAAATCACCGGCAGTGACTGGAGGAGAAGCAGAATAAACAGCCAACGTTTTCAGTCCATTAACGACTTTTCGCTTCAGTGCGTACGTTGATTCTGAACGAATCAGCCGGCCGAACCAATCAGGCTGCTACGAGATGTACTCGTTAGCCACGCGAAAGAATGACATTTTTCCCCACTAGGCACGGTGTGAGGCCGTACATTTTATAATTGTAAAATACGAAGAGACTTTCACTAGGGCGGCTGGTGTGTTGTCTTTCACGAAACAGTGCCTAGAAGGTAATCGGTAAGTTAAAAAGGCAAAGTGCCCAAGTTTCCGTCCAAGAATATCTATATTGTCCGGAGCTTCCGAAAAAAGGTGCGTCAGAGTTGCAGTTCCCTCACAGAAAGTTCCACTACATAATTCTTAACGTCTTCTTATGGCGTGGCGTCGTTACAAGCGCTGTGATCGTCTTCCCGAGCGGAGATTCAATGTCTCATACCGGAGCCGGCTCCCTAGCCGTCAAGACTGCGACCTGCTCCATGAAGGCTTCGACATACTGGTCGTAGTCCAACTGTTTAGCTTGGTGCTGCTTTTGCCATCGAGAAAAGCTTCACTCGGCGGTTCGTCCTTTTAAAGCTGACCATATGGCCTGACAATGGCTGTTACTTTAAATTTCCGTTATGCATCATGTTGAAACACAGGCGATGGTCAGCACAGCTAGAAGATATAAGAGACGCATACGATGGCATTTTATTGAAAAATTTGTAAATTTTTTAATATAGCCTGTGTTCCAATTTATAAACGGCTGGCCAAATGAGGTATACTGCATTAGTGAATTCTAGGTAAGACAGGTCCATTCATTACATGTACATCTCGATATTTTGTGTAGAGATTAGCTAAATCACGTGTAAAAAATTAAAAATGCTTCGTAATCGATATTGTGATTCGTGTTCCAACCTCGCAATTTTCATCTTTCATAGAAAAAGATGAAAGAAGAAGAAATACAACCAAGAGTTTCAGTCTGATCAACCAAGAGTGATACTTGATGATAAATAGCGCAAACAGAATCACTTTGTAGGTCATAAGCCGTCCGTCAAAAATGTTCAAAGTCGTTTAATCCGAGAAATTCATGTAACCAGCTCAAGCCGAGCCATTGCTATACGAAGATGCTATCTTCTGGCAGGGGGTGACCAGCCTCCTGAATGAGCACTTGTATTACAAATAACAACCATAGAAGCCATGCATATTATTCCAGAATTGAACGTATAATTATTTTGACCATTATTTTCCGTTACGTCAATAGAACTATCGATAAGCTTTAGAAACAATAACCTGACGGCCTTTTGTTGTATGTTCCCGCAAGACCAATCCGTCGATACATTTACCTTCTTAAATATGCTTATATATATTATATGTACCGTTACATATATGTATGCTCATACAACACATACATAAAGAACAAACAGAATTAGGGATGCGACTTTTCATTGTATTCTAATTTTCCAACAATCTTGCTCTTCATCTTGTATCGTCGTCAGGTGAGAGCAGATCTACATGGAGATAACGTTACAATTCTGGACCAGGTAATACTTTTTCCAGCGAACGTCGGTGGATATCATGAACTACATCAGCAACGCTGCTATTACTTTAGCAATAACGATAGCGTTAAGGGGTCCCAAACTAATTTTTCTACATAATTTCCCATATTAGAAGATTTAGCAAGCGAAATTGACTCATCGTTTACGTTCGATACTGCCACTATTAAGAAAGCAGCCTAGACGGACAAACCAATGTACTTTGTTAGTAGCAGATTGGCTTGTTCGAGCACCAGCCCGCAGGAACGCGATGATCCAAAGGCGGAATCTAATTAATTTGGTCATAGTAGAAAAAAGAAGAAGAGAAATACATCAGTGAAATGAAATCGAACAAGCGGAGTGGTGCTAAACTGTGATTTGTACGGCGAAACAGCCTTGGTGGTGAAACCCAGGACAATTATCGGTGAGTGAGCTGTAGTTAGTCAGGCGGTGTTACAGCGCAGGCCGATAGAGCCAGTCTTCAGCAGCTATACGAACCAGTCGTAGGGAAGACTTCAGACAAACCTTTCAATGTAGCTAGACACAGGTTGACGATGAAATCATAACTGATACGGTGAGTCGCTGGTGAAATCATGTCTGGCTGATTCATCTGGGCTGATAAATCATCGGATTATCTAATTCGACATACCACGGCTGCTCAAATGAACGGCCCAATATGTTTGTGCTGGGTATCATCTTTTCAGGCAATTCCTTTTTCAACAATAGTTTATTCGGTTCTCGAACTAAAACTTCGTGCCGTATGCTTTGTGCGACATGTTTCGGTTGAGTCCAAAGGCATAAACAGAATTCGGGAACGAAACGTACATGTGAGACTCCCCGCCAGCGATACAGACTTACTACAGAGTTGTATGAATAGATAAATGGTCATTAACAGTGTTAAACAAAGAAGATATAACAACTCATTAGGAGACAAAGATTACCCAATTGCCTTTGATGCTCCTTGCTAATATTTAATGGGTATTGGATTTCTATATATACACCCTTTTTTTTTTGCATAGTTAAGGCTGATATCGTTGGTGGACGATTCAAGTAAGCAGAAAAAAAGCGTACGGGATTTAGCATAGCGATCGTTGTATATGTACGTAAGCCGGAAAAATTGCCCCTTAGTACTGCGTGGTCCTTGTGAAGAATATGCTATCGTAGCGCGTCCAGGCAAATTAGTTTGAAAGTAATCTTAATAAAAGTGAGCTTTTAATTGTTCATTTCATAGCTATATATATATATATATATCTATTATTAGTATAAATTTTGTATTATATATAATACAGGAAATGGCGTACAATGTCTACAAATTGTTCCAGCAATGTTTATGAAGGTGAAACTTGCCCCGTGAATGCCCATTGAGATATGAATGAAATGTCAAGCTTCGGTAATGATCTGAAGTGATCAAAGACATGTTTAATCGCTATGGTGACCTTTACCAGCTATTTTATGTAGTCCCATTTTCTAAGCTGCAGTAGCTCTTTGGTAGCATACGCGGCATAGGCACAATTCTTTATGCCTATTAAAGGGTTCGTCCTCCATGATATTTCTCGGCCCAAATCAACATCAGTTTTGCGTTAGTTGAATAGGATAAAAGCTGTATGCTTGAATACGCTTTAGAAGACATGTCGTATTTGTAAAGTTCTTTAATCTAGATTCTTTTGTTATATCTTTTAGATTTTGGAAATAATGCCAAAACGGAATTACCGTTTGCCAGAGAATTGTCAGACTGTTGCCTCTCTCATGAAAGTCAAAGCCATCATCGCTTCATTTAATGGCTTACGCACTGTTTTGTATCAGTTCATAATAAGAGACATCATTGAAAGTACTTATATTCGTTTGATTTGATACCGCCATCTGTTTGCGTGCCTGTTTTTCAGTGAGTTGAAGGTTTCGTAGCGGTCGACTTCCGCACCGACCACGAGTATACTTCAATCGCTAATAACGAGGACTGAAGTGCAAATATTCATGCTGCTAATTTCACTTCAAAATCTACTTCACGTTGAAGACACCTCATGCGAACTGTTGAGGTTCGATGAAAGACCGAATCGATTTTAATAGTCTGTCCAATTGGACATCGCTGGCTAACGGATACACAATAGATTAAATGTACATTTCTGGCGGATTTGTCTCGCGGACGTAGCTTGACGGTCTGTCAGTCATAGATGACATTAGTCGCAATACAATTTCAGAGTAAGCTGCAGTTTCTCTGATTAATCAAATATAGAGATGGGGTCAATGTATCAGGAAACAGATGTCAAATATTTCGGTGAAGTTTCGTGTTCTGATCGTTTACCTTTAGGCTATTTTTATTGAACGCGTCCAACACGATTACATTAGTGAGGCACGGCCTGCTGCTGAGTGCCGACATTGAGCCGGTCGGATGTAAGAGCATTACTTATATAGCTGTTCATAACATCTATTTATCTAAATCTCTTAATTTCCTTAATTAATAATTAAAGTTTCCTGACTACGTCGGTATTTCCTTTGTAGCAGCCTTTGTAACAGTGTGGCACAGTTCTCTTCTTCAAACTGGCCTGACGACTGTATGCGTTTTCTGTATTCTGCTCCTGCTGCCACTGTTGCTTCCCGCCATCACTATTTGAAGGTGCACGCGTATACATTTGCGCTCAAAGCGAAATGAAGCCCCGTCCATTACCGCAGTAACTGTAGTTACCTCTGCGCGTACCGCCGTAAGGTTAGTCGCAATGCCGTTTCTGCCGAAAGAGTTATATAACGGCCACCAACGGATGGGATATTCTCGGTAATATCGTAATTATAGCTCCATTATTTCCACTGTTACTATTAAATATGTTATCCATTTTTTAGTTGATTATGTTTGGGAATCATCGTTATCCAGCCCGGGCTCCTGAGGAGTGGCGGCGCCACAGTCTATTGTACATGACTTTCAGACTATAAGGCAAATTCGATGGGGCGGCTCCGTAATTTCGCTTGACGCCAAAAATGATGAAAACGTTGATTCATAATAGTTCGAGAGACTAGAGGCAGGAGTATGGTACATCTATGTGTCTAAATGAGCCGGTTGTAGCTTCACTGTACCGCAAATTTGAAGCCATTCGACTTATTGCATACGTCGCTGTCTATACCGAGCGAACTGAGCATCTGACAACGCAAGCTAAGTGTCAAAGATCAGAGACGCTAGCATATCCCCGAAAAGAAACTGGTCATCAGTCCGTCCACCGATCTACGACATGATCCGTAAATCTGGCTGCTGTATCATACGAACAAGCGATTCAAATGTTCAATTTAGATAAATGACACTTTTTCTTAGAATTAGTATCAACAACATTATAATAGCATTAGTATTCAAAATATTCCAATAGCGTGCGATTAGTTATGCAGCAATATGTGGAAAAGATAAACGCGTGCACGTGCATCTTCGGTCGGAAAGATCGCTCGTGACGTCAGATCTGAACCAGATTTTACCGAAATTTCGATATATTCGTATACCCGTATGCGCTAGGATTTTACCGAGTAGTTCTGCAGTAAATAGGTTCATTCTGCGTTAGATGTGTAGATTTCTGCTTGGCCAATGCTTTCAGTCCTGATGTTTTCAGTTCAACGTACTCAAGCAGATGTACCTTAGCTATAAGCTTCAGCAATAGTGTTCTGCTATTTCTTCCATGTTTTTATAAGGCTTTTCGTTTTCACTATAGTAATTGTTGTCTCCAAAGAGGTCAGTTTCATCACGACCAAGAGCTTAACATGCTTCTCACAACCGTCTGTCTGCCCTTGATTTGATGCATACAGACAAATCGGAAGGTAAAACTCCTGCTCAATATAATTTAGCTAGTTCCGGTCCAACATTACAGCCGCCAAATAGGACTCCTACCGCCTCCCCGAGGCCCGTACCCCACTACTGATAAATTTTACAAACAGCAGCCATAAGAGACGTGAGAGGACATGACGGTATGCGTACACGGGGCTATATGAAGATGTTTTACATGGATACAGTATCCACGTCTATTCGGTTGGCTTGCGTTGACAGCGCTATAGAAATTTGAAGATAAATACATGTAGAAGAAAGCGCCTTCTTCCATTTCCTCATGTATATTTAATTAGGCCTATGAGCTAGTTAAGCTTAAGTAACAGCTTTCCGTAGATAAAGAGGGCTTAAAAAGAATACTAGCCGCTGTGTTCTTCACATAGAACATGTTTATACTTCTAATGCAAAGCGAGTACTCTATATGGGCTTTCTGAAACCAGTTTAGTTTAAGCCTAAGTTTTATTCTGTAAGTCACTCATTCTATCTTTATCAACAATTTAGATATCTAATAAAATCATAAGCAAAAAGAAATTGCATAAAAATGTTCTAACAAGGTTCTAGCATGATTTCCGACCTTGTTTTTGGTATCATTCTGTTTATGTTACTCAACTCGTCTACGCCGCAGATAGAATATGGGTTGATGTGATCAACTTACCTATTATAGTTACTTATACATGGATTGGGAGTAACTGAAAAACCCAAAGTAATATAATGCTACATAAGGGCTATCTTTCAAAAGTGCTAGCATGAAGGCAGCTGCAGTGTGCTATACGCAAGTACATGGAATGGGAGCTATGGGCGCGGATCAAGCTTCAATAAGCCTCCTACGTCGCATCTACCAGTTTCAAGCAATACTTTTTTCTGCCAATAACTTGATTTGCACAGATCTAAACATGATCAAAGATAGAATTCACCTGTTTCAGTACATTTTTGTCAGCTCATAGGACGCCAATGCGCATAATAATATACGAATACCTTTGATGAAGCTCTTCAATGCGTGGCTCCGTCTTTCTGGCAATTGAATGATCTTCTCGTTTAGAATTTAACAATAGACAATTCTGTCCGTACGTAAGCGTCCACATCTAGCTACTATATTTACCAGCTACACACTCACGTTGTGGTATCACCGTTCGACATTTTTTCGTCATGTTTGCTGCTTTCGTTTTTTTAAACTTGTGAGAGCCGTTGGTCAGTTTAAAAGATAAAATGGCCAACAAATCCTTTCGGGCTACTTTATGTTTAAGACGTACGCTACGACCATTGAAAGAATAGAGACACGATTCGTTTCTACATGAAACATAAAATTTGGTCGCTATCAGAAAACCACCCATCATCGTTCGAAAGACGGACGAAGTACAGCATATCATACCAGCTGCGTCATATCGCTCATTACTTGAGAACGAAGTAGTGATGATGTTTGATATGTCAGCATGACTGCAACGGGTCCAGCATACGACGGCCAGCCAGGGTCAGCATAGACGAAACGTGTATGCCGCACTACACGTAAAATTACACGTCGGGTCCATGTAGTGGACTGACAGTAAGAACGATTACGATGCACACGCATCGCAAGCTCCATATCTAACCATAACAATATGATCATAACGTTGTTACTATCACGCGGACGCCGCGATAAAAACAACGACGTGTAACGCAAGAACGACACTGGACGTCAGAGGTGCTCAGCAGTAGTTATTAAGCAACGACTAGTCCATCAATGTATTACATTATTTGATATATATGTACATAGACAACACAGCCACCGATCTTTGAAACTGTTTCACTGCTTGCTATCATCGTTGGCTTTCATTAAATCATAATAGTTATCTATGTAAGCCTCCATGTATTCTGTACGTGCATAGGATGGACAAAAAATAGACTAGAACGTAACTGAATAATGAAATCAACTGGGGGTCGGAGAAACGTAGGTTCAAATCGAAAGTACAGTTGTCTCAAGCAAAAGACGTATTGGTTTCTAACTGAAAGACTATTTACAGTCTTCTTTGCGTCATATCCTATAATGAGACTGCTTGTCCGAAGCAAGTTACTCGAAATAAATTGCGTGCTGGCCTCTTAGCTTATACCACATAACTTTATGCGTGAATATACATGTGCCCTTAGTCTAACGAAGCGCATCATACGGCCGATACCGTACAACTTTGCTATGAAGCACCTTTCTACAAAGGAGGCTGCTTTTAGATTGTGTTAAATTCGTAACTTGTAGTAAGTGGCTCGTTCGTCGTAGCGGGAAAGTTGTCAAGTGAAACAAAATCCATAAAAACTGAAAGAGTTCGTGCTTTAATCGCAGGTTAGCTTCACTATTTAGGTAATGTAAAGGAGATTACATCAATCTCTGCTGCTTTTCTGTGACTTTTGAGTGTTTATTTAACATGGTCTGTGAACATGTAATCAAGGTTACGCGTTTTCATTTATACTTTCAGAAGGAATGGTTTTTACCTGAAAGATTTTAAATGCTATTGTTTTTTAGGCGTCCAAAATCACGACTGATACATTTTTATGCATGGCTTCTAAGCGAGCTTTTCTGCTATTTAAGGCGAAGGCTGAGAATTACCTCCAAGCATGAGCCCGAATCACGCTTGAATTGTTATTGGCGCAATCTGTCTTCGGTATCGATGCATTGAGGAAGCAATTTTTCAGCTCTTTTCGGGGATCTCTAAGTGTATTATGTACTTTTAGTAATACTTTTTTTTCAGCTTTTTACCGGTTGAGCCAGATTACTGCATCGGCAATCCTAACTCGCATCGTAAATTACGGTGTCCTAAACGAGTTTGTCTGTAAGTAAGGCCAAGCCGAGGGCCACTACTCTGCAAATCGCAGAATTTATATTATATATTAAATATGTTACAAAAAAATTATACAGAAGCCTTGCGATGCGACGAGGTTGTCTATCGCAGAGTCTGCAACGATCTGTCTTCGTTATGATGAATGGAAATCGAATACCTCTATCCTAAGGCCTGCCTGAGAAACTAACAACCCGAACCTAGTGTGGGTATGTAGAAAGTATAGAAAATGTTGTTGCCCGAAACGTTACGTTCGTTATGTCTCGTTTGAGTGCAAATTTTTCCCTCCTTCTTTGTTTATTTATCAGTCGGCTGTAGTGGCTATTATGTTGCCTCTACATGTTAAGTAATTACACACAGGTATTAGCTACGACGGCGATCCTCTCCGCATTCTCTTACTCCTTTCATTGACATCTGTCGGTGTTAGCTGACTTTCAAGCCTGCACTGGGCATGCATAGCATCAACAACTTATCGCATCACATACACAAAAAAGCTGTCAAGCCATTGACTATGGCTCTTGGGAACGTTCGATCTTTGATGACCTTTCTGTACCGTACCAGCAGTAAATTGTCCTTACATCATTGAGAAAAGAATAAACTTCAAGCTCGGAAGTCCGGGCCGCGAATGTTTTCGCTAGTAGATAAAATGCCCGCTTTACTCACCGCGTAGCCTATATCGGTAAACTCCTAGACAGAGTTGTGCTTTTCTAGACTTGCAGAAAACATATTTGCGCCTATTTTCATCCTAAGTACCAGCTTCCGTTGCCGAAAAGGGACGACAGATAGCAAGAGGTAACGATGGCTAAGATAGACAAATCCTTTGACTAGTGTGCTTTAACGTTAGTCGTTCCAAGGATCTAGGCTCCAAAGCGAAATACACCGCGATCACCAGATTCATACTCGTTTCTAGAACAGAATCGCCCCTCTGTAATCGTTAATAAAGTTCACAGGTAAAACCGAATTTGTTGATGGCTCTGCACTTTATCCTGCTGCCATGAGTGGACGCCTGCAAAAAATGGTATGAAGAGTGTGGAAGCAAAGATCACAACCTGGGTTAAACAATTGGTTGAGGTCGTTCCATCCGTATCACTGGTTGCCCCGTTTCGTTTTGCTGTTCAGCTCAGTCGACCGATTCACTGTATGAAATCAGACCAATGTGACGAGTGACTTATTGGGAACTTCGACACAACTTCGGCTATCCGGTTTTCTAAGGGAGAGTAAAAGCACTTTCAAGACCCAAACATCGATATAGTGTCAAAGATCGTAACTTGGTGATCTACGTCTCGTGAGTGTTCGGCACTGTGCTGGGTACGTACTGACATAATCGTAAGAAAGAATCATCATCACCATCGCCGCCACTGCGACGCTTGAAGGTCCAACTAACATGCGTCAAAGTCCTCATTGAAACGGCAGAGAAAAGCGCCATTGCTGCGGATTGAATGAACTCGCCTGTCATCGTTGTCCTAGCTTCTGCATCTAGTGATCTTTTCACTATTCGCCTTATTATATTCTAAAGACAGCTATAACTGCTGTAATTAAAAAAAGTTCACATAAATCGACAAATATGTCGAAAATATATAGTTGTTCACTTCTGCGAGGCTTCTCCTTGCCCTTTCCGATCATTTTCAGGGCACTAAGTGTCTTTCGCAGTCTCAACGCAGACTCAATCTGCAAAGCAGGCGCCTGTATGAAAACTGTTCGTTTAACCTCGTTGAGTCCTGAGTTCAATGAAGACTCAGTTCACGACGTAGAAATGATAGTAGCAATGCGCACCGTTGCGACAGGGCGTTAAAAGCTGAACGAATGCTGAGAGGCATGTAAAGTACGCTACCGAGCCGAACTTCCCCGATCTATTATGTGGTATTTTCGGTGATTCTGAAGGTGTGGCTTGGGGTAAGCAAATTGAGTGTATAGTTCTTACGGTTAACGAGTCGATAGTAACTTCAAGGAACATTCGAGATTCACTGAAATAATAGTGCATTGAAAGAGAATTTTTTAGAGGCTGCGTTTCTAAATGCGTGCTTGTCAAGTAATCTGGTACAGCTGATCGATAGATCTGGAGACACACACACACACAATTTCGTCTTGATCTTGCCTTGACCTTTGCCCTGGATCCGGTCATTGATTCTCTGGTTATGAGGGCATCTAGAGTCATAAGGACAGATATATTTGATATGCTTTTCACAGTTGATCGTGTTAAAGACAACACTCACTTGCTAGAACTTTTGAAAAGGTTCCTATAATGCCACATAAGCAAATTTGCCATCATGCTAACTGGCAACTGTTGTTCTGTTGCAATAAATAAAAATAGCCGGCTGTAGCATACCATAGTGTTTCCTACACTTATCATATTTTAAAATTATACAACCTTTAGATCAATAGCAAAACCTGGATATAGTTTTGAGAAAATTATTTCACGACCCTAATAAAAAGATACTTCTTGTTTAGGTCTAAAAGTAAGCCCAGAACGATTGTTGTCTAAGACGAGTTCGTCGACTGTTACCTAAACTGCTATTGTATTAACGGCCTGTTGGCCGACCAGTATCGGTAGGCTTTGTACACACGTATAGATGGTTGTCAAAAACGTAAAAATACCTTCAAGTCTGCGTTTTAAACGGCGCGCTGTGTTGGAATAGGGCAAGAACTTCTGTATTCAATAGAATATATGCAGTAACACAATAAAATGCACATACGAGGTACGACGCAACTAACGTATACGTTTAAACAAGACTCGACTGTATAGGAAGCTTTGCCTATAGCGAACAACTAGGTCAGCTGTTTTGGGGCAATCCGATGTCGATATTGCGACCTGTGACGATTTCATTAATTACCGTAAAAACTTTGTTTATATATGATGTTGACAAATGATTTCAACACTGCGCATGATGATGCCGCATTATAAACGGTGTGCGTGACGATCAACAACGTAAAGTATAGTTGCATCATTACGTTTCAGTGAAGTATCTTTTATACAGTCGAGTATCCCTGCCTCCTTCATACTTAGTTGAACTTGAAATATTTCCACCGGGACGGCACAATATAGATTGTATATAAACAACATAAACTATTTTATTGAAGACTATGACCAATTGTTTTTTGAACGCAGTGATCATCACCCTCCGCTGCTGAGAGACACTCGGAAGAGCATAGAGGATAAACGGTCGATCGCATCTGACTAGCTAGAGAGCGTCAACAAAGACACTGTGGTGGACGGCGTATATGTATTAAAACGTTAAACCTTGTTAGCTTTAAGTATATAACTACGTGCGTGTTTTTTTGTTTATAAAAATTTGTGTGGTTTTCATTTCGTTCGGAACCTCTGACAGGACGAGTATTGAAGTGTATCTGATGCTCCTTAATGACACTTGAATGAGTTTCTCTAATTTTTGTAGCGGTGCATCGTCCTTTGCTAGTTAGAGAGTTGACGCGTTTACCGATAGATTTGGACACCGTATCTATGTATCGCATATCGAACTCGTATCGGTAAGTTCCATTTTAGGGGGAGCGCTAACCATGATCATAACGTCTACCTAGAGATTAATTGTAATAAGAAGGCGATGAAGTCGAAAAACCACTCTGGCCAAAAGTGCCGACCAACCAAAGATGGTGCTGCCCCTGTTAATCCATTGTGCCTATACACACAGTTCTTTGTACTGAGCATTTCAGATTTCGGAAATCGCCGTTGCCGGCGTACGTTTCCTACAGGGCGTAATTTTTTTAATATTAACACAGCAGTAATGGAAATATCCTTATTATTTAACTGCGAAGCATCTACTAGAAGAGGGAACCTGTCAGAAGGGAAAGTGGACGGCTAGTTTTTTCGGCCGCTTGCTTTTTTCATTGTACGCGGACACTGTTAAATTGAATTTAATGCTACTCAAACAGGCCTACTTATTCACAATCGGCCCATAGATCCTCGTTAGAAACTGACTATAAAAGTTATTTTCTACCGTTAAGGAAGTGAATGCCATTCAATTTTCTGGAAATCGATCGTTTCAATTATATATCGTATGTTCGGAAACTATTACAGTTGATTTTTAGTTTCTATCGGTGTTTACACTGGGGACATAATCACATCGGAAGGCCATTGAAGGACGGGCATTGGACAAGAGCGGCACGATCGAGGACTCTAAAGCTACTAGAAAAAGAAATCATTACATTAGTTGTAAAAGGTAACCTGGACCATTCGCAATATTTAGCAAGACTTTGATCTACTCCTAATGCCCTACAATGCCCCTATGTTTATCACGTGCACGACGTCACATTGTCGCTAGTCTTTCATCAAGGGAAGCACGTTTGATTTGCAGCAGCCTACCACAATTCGTCCATCGGAGCCAGCTAAGCTCAGCTCAGCTCAGCAGGATAGCGTACAGAACAAACGCTCAACATAGGACAACAACGCTATGCACTGCATCTGGCGAGCCTTTTGCCGCCAGTGAAGCATGGGCATTGTTTTGGCTTTAAATGTGGAACACTGGATGATAAAAGCCGTCGAAGCAGGAATTGTCGGCTGACCGGGACACTGTTTTATGTTCAGTCAGAAATGCGACCGATGAACAGCAACCCGTTTGAACTCGCTCTGTGTATTTGCGTTGGGTGTCTACGGAATAAACACGACCCAATGGCACTACAACGAACTAGCACGTGTTATAGCTGCGATTTCTCGCTTAATTGTCAGCTTTTGTCGTTGTTTTTTTAATGGACTAAATGGGTCCATTATTGTTCAGGTGTTTGATCGACTTTATTGATACGTGGTATTACACAGAGATCGAAAAATTATACTGGTTGTAATCGTGGCGTCTTAATAGTCCAACTTGAAACTTAAACCAAGCCATCGGCGTAAGCATGGAAACAGTAACCTCATTACGCCCAGGCGGCAGGGACTCTAGCAAACGGTATAAGTTATTGAGGAGCCACCGCGGCTCTCTGAGGCTCTCTAAAGGCCCCCAAGCGTTTAGGCGAACCCAAGTAAAAATGGCGCACTTTTCGAGTAGGCCAGATATCATGTTCTTCACGGTCCGTTGGAGTATCTGTTGGCTGAGCGCAAGGAGGCCATTGCCATGAAAATGATTACGCCGATAATCTAGTTTATGTCTCAAGCTGGATTTGAGATATAATGGAAAAAAAAGTATCGGCGTAAGTGATTGCATGGTAGGGTCGCGCTAGTGACGTACTGTGTATGCTGTTTCTGAGGCTATGTCATCAATGTTTTGCTAGAGGTTCTATCAACTAAACGGTTTAGCTGTATTGTTGGCCCAACCGCATCTTAGTTATCATTAAGATTCCGGTGTTTTTTTTTCATTCACAACAGATTTGAAGGGCATCAAGTAGAAGGTGGACAGCCTGACGCTGAACATAATGACGAATAGGATTTGTGCCCGTCGCTGCCTAACGTGCAACAAGCGTTGCACTCATAAGTTGTCATCCATGAGTAATCTAAGTTTAGTTATTTATATATTCAATCAATCTGTTTGCAGCACACGTTATCTTAGGTAGCTTCAATGGCCTATATCTTGCCATCAGTACATGTCTTTACTCAAACGAGCCCTGAAACATCATGCATCTAGTACTGACCCCAGTTACTCACTAACCTTCCGCTGATTATATCGCTACGCATTATAATAATAATAGCAATTCACAACGACATCTCGTAATGCGGTTCGATAGACGGTGAAGACAGATCGAAATTATTGATTTTCTCTTTACCCAACGGCCCAGGTGACGCAACTGTGTCGTGCCTCCAAAGTTTTGCCTGCCGTATTCTTTCGCTGACGTATGGCCTTAACATACTTCTTTCCACTTAATTTCCAAAGCCATTTTTAAAATAAGCCCCCAGTGGTATTTGCTTAATTATAACATAATGCGGTATACTGTAACCGAGTTGTCAATGTTTACTAACCTTTTTTTTTTTCCAATTTCTATTTATTAAATGCGCAAGGCAAAATAAGGTGTAAACAGGCACGCGATACTTTTCTTCCTCTTTATTTTTACAAAAAGACATTATCTCCCGTACTGCTATGTAGAGGCCATTTACCGGCGACAATGATGCCCACGATCACATGTTAGTATCGCTTGCTGCTGCATCAGCTCATGGAAGTTATCAGAAGTTGTAAAAGCAGTTCGTCTAGGTATTATCTGTAGTAAGTCTTCATCGTCATCGTCATATCTAGCAAAAACAATACATCGACAAGAGGCGAACAATGTTTGTTATTAAAAACGGGACCTTTTTTGAGCTAATGGTCGTCTAGTAATAGTTAATGCGCCTATAAAGTACATACTAAAACTTCACTGCAGTTATGACTACTCCTGCTTCCGTAGGTATTATGGTACGTCAATAAAATTGTTGCTTGAATGTTTATTTTTGGCGTCGGTCGTTTCTTGAGCTGTTACCAGTTGGGACCATAGTTTTTGCTATCCGCTATTTAATGTGGCTGTCGACGATAGCGGTACGACAATGTTGTTGTTTTAAAATACGGTTCGCTTGTCGCGCCGACACCGACGCTCATGTCACGCTGCCAGCCGAAAGCACGATACGATCCGCCAGACGTATCAAACCCGGCGGCGGCTCGTCGCAGAACCCCCAGACAATTTAAGCAGAAAAAGCCCAAATATCTGCTTCTGCTGCTGCCGCGATTACAGCTGCTTTTGGAGCCGCTGCTATGAGTATCCTTTCGGTATTTTCTGGGCCGTCGGAGACGTTCCAAAGAAATGTCGCACCTATAGCTGGCAAGAAAAACCGACCATCTTAAATGGATATCAGCGCTCATCTCGGCGACCATCGACAACGGCAATAAATACTACCCGTCACCCGAAAACGGTCTAATTAAGACAATAATAGAGACACATTGTATTGCATGCATGAAACCACAATGAATCACCCGTCCGTTATTTCTTAGCATTTGAAAATAATGCACACCGATACTTAACACCGATGGATAGCGTGATTGATTCGTCGGGCGTCGATGTTAAGGCCTATTCATAGGTGTCAGTATCCCGTAATTCCATAAAAGAGACGATCACCTGTCGTAGCGTTGGTGCAGCTGTTTGCAGGGTTCAGGAACGAAGATTCTAATCGATCGATAATTAGGCAGCTGGCCAGCTCTATCAATGTGTCAGATAGGCGTCTACACGCATAGAAGAGCGATATAGGTAGAAAATAACGCGCGTTTTTAATACGATTTATTCTTAAGATGGCGGTTCAGTGCGTTCGCTTAAAAAAGGCGCTTGCTTCATGTAAGCAACAAGCGCATTGCTGAGATTCAATCAGCTCAAATAGATGTACAATTTTCATACATAACACAGGGCTGTAATATGCTAGATAATTTAGTCTCGTAGTCTGCAAAAACTGCTTCAACAGAAGAGAAATTTACTAACAATCAGCGTTTTTCCAATGGTTACAGTAGAAGATGAAGACTTGATTGCTTTTTAATTTTATTTAACTTGAAGTTGTTTCTGACCTGAGTCAGTCAACAGTGACGTAATTTAACTTTCAATGACACTATAGCAATTTACAGTGTATTCATTCATAGTAGCGGTGAACGGACGAACCGTCTAGAAAGCCAGACTCACACAGGTAGAGTAGGAATTAAACGATTGAAGACGATAGGAAACGAATGATCTGGCATAGTTCATTATCGTTAATCATTTTTCTATCTCCATTGCCACGGTATTCTGGTGTGGGTGCGGTCGGGACAACCGTGGGTGTCTTCGAGATGTCTTGTGCTAACGTACACGGCAGTAGGCATCTTAATAAGCCTATTTTCCACGACTTTGAATCTGATGATCATGATGATATCTACGGATACTAGATGGTGAGCTTCATCAGACGAAAAGAAAACCCGCTAGTGTTTCTCGTCTAATGTATGTCAAAATCTAGTAAGGGAAGGACAGAATGGGAACGAAAGAAAAAGTAAGGCTCTACTATTTCAGCTTCCTCAATTTATATTAAAGCAGGCAATGTCTTTTTCTTAATAATATATATATATATATATATATATATATATATATATTAGTTTCTTGGAACTCGTCGTTCTGCGAAGAGTTTAAGACAAAAACAAGCAGTTTGTACATCTATTTCACCTGATCTAGTGACCGTGACGCCAAACATCTCTGAGTGTAATCTCAGACCCCCTTTCTCAGATCTTCTTCGAAGAAGACAGTTGCATCACTTAGTACGAGCCATGCAAAAAAGAAAACGAACTTCATCCTGTTTGCTACGGTTAAATATTTTCGCGACTAGATCGTAAGAGAGATCGAAACTTACGACTGTTTAGTTCGATGAAAAATAGAATGTCATACGTTAATGTGAAACGTTTGGTGTGTCCATACAACGATCGAGGCAGTCCCCGTTCATCTTTAGTTAAGCACTCTTCTTTTGGGATTATTATTAGTAATTATCTGTAGTAAGTAATACTAATCTCGCCGGATTTTACCAATTAAATGTCATTGGAAAATTCAATACTGGATCTCGTAGATGCCAGTGGACGGCCGGGCACATACTGACTCCTATGGCATTTTAGCCATATGTGCGTATCTACCTACGCGTAGCATTCGTGCGTTTAGTGAAAAACACTGATCGCTGGCAATAGTTTGTATTGTTTATCTAGGTATATGTTATCTAGTTTTAGGTTATAAACGTCGTTTACTAATGATCTTATGATCATTATTAGCCATTATACTTAAACAAACAGCTTGTATATATGTATAACAATCCCAGATATATCTAGACTGAAACAGCCCGACCAACCCAGTTCGCTGAAGGTAGAAATCGGATTCGAAACGGAAAAAGAATGCAACATTGAACATGAATTGAAATAGTAGGTAATATATTGGAAGTTCTTAGAAAATGCATTTGTATCTTCGCCGATTGTTTTTTTGCAGGCCAAAAACCTGGTCACCGCTCCACACACAACACACATCGATACGCAGCAGAGCATTAGCACAAACTCTGCCACAGAAACAATTGACTGTACTGCAAATAGGACGATTGGTGTTTTCGTGCCTTCTACTTCCAAGGCATATTTCGACGTGATGGTAGCTTTTCTACTTGTTGATTGTTTTGCTTTTATACTACTGTGGTGGTCCTACGAGCAGAGGCCGGCAACGTACAATTATTGACCTGCTGCTGGTCATGCAGCTGTTACATTGCACCAAATCATACCATAGAGAAGACTCAATAATGAAGACTAATAATCTATAAATAGACATGCGTCTAGCTTACATTGGCCGCTTGTGTACAATATGACATTCGGCACAAAAAAAAACATTCGCTTCTTATAGTAGTAGTTTGATAAATATCGTCAATATATAGGTAGATAAATAACCATATAGATTATAACTCCGTGAAATGAGCTGTTTATTAGAAATTTTTCGTATTAGTTTTAACGATATGCACGGGGAACGGCCGAAGTTCAGTCCGAAGGAGACCATTGATGCGCGTGAACATTTCGCATACTAAAGATCCTGTTTTTCGCGATAGGATACTTTGTCCGTTAATAGTAATAATGCCAGTAGAAAATCAAGTTGGATACACCATTTTTCGATGCAATAAAGTTATATTATTATTAATTTATCGTTGCTGCGTGTTACCGTTGACTAGAATGAATTTTATTGACAAATTCGTAGTCAAAAGCTTTTGCTTTGTATGACAAGGGCGAAGAACAAGGGGCGGACCTCGTTCGTTCCTTTACCGTCGTTGGCTTTGTCTCAGCGACGTTCGTCAACTTTAAACGCTATCTCATTGACATTAAATTTCATTAAGAAAGTTAACTAACATCCTTAAAAAGTTTTATTGTTTTGTCACTGCGGTTAATACGTGGAAACTTCAGATAGACGTTTTTATCATACTGTCCAACGACGACTAGTGTAAAGAGCTTCAGTCTATTGCGAGATCCGTTAACGGGTGTCTTAATTGTCTGGGACAGAAATCCTTTTGATTGGTTAATGGCAGGGCCTCTGCTTGCGTTAAACTACCTGGCCAGTAACTACTTTAAATACATATATGAAAAGTAGCGCCCATATAAAATTTTAAGTATTACTTTCCTATCGACTAACTTAGGACAGCGAGCAGTTCGTCGTTGTTGCTGATAGCTAACCGCAGGCTTACTTAGATCTGCTCTTCCAGCCCGTGCGGATGGTCAATTAATAAAACGAAGGGTGTCAATCTCAGGTATCGCTAGATGTTTGATATTGGCTATCTGTTTACGCTGAAGGCCAATTTGTTTGATCTTTTTTTCGTACGCAGCCATTGCTATCTGAGATCGAGCCATTTTCCTTGCCCTTACCAGCATCGTCGTTTGCGCGTTCGGTAGCAGAGCTGAATCTTCTATAGTAATAAAGTCCTAACTGCTGGACGCACAGCCTGCCAACAGTTTTTGGTCTAGAACGCTATCGATGCGCATCACTATAAACTAGTATAGAAGTTCCTCGAGCACCTATGCCGTAAGGCAATGAGCGATTACTATCGTGAGCAGATGGCCGGCGTCTGTACTACCGCAGAGAGATAGATCAGCGATCTTGCACTAGTAGTTCTAACTTATCGCAAGTTACCAGTTTATTTATAGCTATGATAGTCGCTTCTTAAGGATTGGCATATTTATGCAAGGGTTTTTCGTTTTGTCTCGACGTTGCTTCCCTGGTCTTTCTGTCGTCATCTGCACATAAAATTCACGGCATTTATTATACGGGAGTCTATTCGAAATGAAAGCGACCCATCATATACTGATAGTGTACAAAGAAGAGGTTGTAGCTGGTACCGTTGGTCGACTCACAGCTACGGGGTATGGCACGATATGAGTGAATAGTCTATTCAGGAGGTGGATATTTTTAGATTTAATTACATGTTGAGTTTTTGTTTTTGTATTGGAAAATCTCTTGCGATTTCATTATATATATTCAAATTGTTAAATGTTTGGGCGACAGGAACTAATTTTGGCTCCTCTTTTAGATTTTTTGGTGGCTATAACGGGAAGATGAACATTCGCGTTCCTCTACGTGTTTACAAAGCTCAGAGGTAAGTGGCTATGATAGTTGTTGATATATGCTATAGCAATAGCTATACAGGTGTTTTAGCAGGTTGAAAAACGAAAGAAGCAGGTTAAATATCTAGAAAATTTAGATTGAATGAGACGATATCTCGTCTAATATTGAGCGCAAAAATTGCCCAACTTTACCTATTATTCTATTATACTTTCAGCTTAAAAATGAAAAAAAAAATTGTTATATTTTACATTTGTTTGCAGTTTTTATGGAACTGCAAAGACTTTTGCAGTTCTATGAAAAGGTAGGTAAGCGATAGCTCTCTATTTCCGGTTACAGTAAGCCGTTGTTTTATGCTTTTGTAACCATAACTTTGGTACGACAGTATTATATATACATAATATTATATAAGACCAAGAGTCGGTGATCATATGTATTCCTTGAATATGGTAATAATATAGACATTTCTGGCAATTTCACAAAACAAGCGTGACAAATAACTTTTTGTGTTTTAAATGTGTTCAGTGCTGTCAGTTTATTCAACCCGTCTACTCTTTCTATTTTATCCTTTTGGACTATTTTTCGCTGAAGACCTTAGGCTCAACTTAAAAAGCTGTTGAATAGCTCAGTGTAACGACGTATCATGGATTGGACGCTAATACCAACCGCCAATTTTCAAATATGAGGTAATAACGGTAATAACTTATGCCAATAGTATTTTCAATATTAATTTCCGAGTTCCTCGAATAATTTTTTCGTGATAGCGTTGTTTTTTACCTATTCAGATCTTTTAAGGTAGTGCCAATCTGACTCTGGTGATCAACCATGCTGTAAGCAAGCAAAGTGCACCTCAAGACAACGCTGGATTTGAGTTCAACTAACGAATAAAAAAGCGTTTCTAAAAAATAGATTGGATTCAGTTTTTCCGAATATCAGCAAATTCGATCAGTATTAAAATGGAGACCACAGCTCATTAAACGGATACCCATAAACACAGAAGACGATTTTTAGATAGAGATGTTTGTATGCGGAATACTAATCTAGCCAGACAGCCCTTGATACCTTTTCTCAGACGCCTCAGGCGTATTGCTTTTTCTGATGTCAACACCAATAGTAAACTCTCAGTTAACGCACGGTTCGAACAAACTAATTGTATCCATCCCTAGATATCTAATAGATCAGGGTTGTCTTCTACGCTTGAACCAATGGACATCGACTACAATGAGCAAAGTTCACGATTATTCCGCTTCGTTAACTTCATAAATGTACCTAATCCACAAGCGAACGTATTCGCCGGCCGGGGGCTTAGTAAGATCAGAACAAATAACTGTGCATTCAAATCGACCCTCCTCTCTGTACTTTTCGTTTGTGAGCTAGTAGCCGAACGAGCGAGAGAATGCAGTCGCCCTTGAGTAGGCCAAACGAATGAAGAAATCATCCATAAGCATCGTGTCCTCACAGGAGGAACCCGCAGTGTTACTCAGCAGTGGCCCTGATGATTCGACATCCCTGACCTTGTCAGCTAAACGCCCTTGATAAATAGACTCACTAATCTGCTCCGCCTTCCGGTTGCCATTTAGCTTACCGCATTTTCTTAAACGAAACTAAAGGGCCACCGCTAACTCGGACATTTACATTAATGTATAGAATGAGTAGATTCTTAATGTCCTGGCCAGCGAGCGATGCTCACCCAACGTTACACTACTAGGTTACTAACGTGCTTCGCTTACGGCAGTCTCAGCTTTTACTGATGCTACCATTGAGCAAAGCATGATGTTCGCTGTTTTGAACCAGGCAGTGCAACGATTAGGCGACGCTCTGGGGGATGTTCACACCATAACGATGTTATAGTTAATCGGTAATAAAACATTGCTACAATTCCAATATGCCTGCTAGTATAAATAAAGGCGCATTTGTTTCACTTACCTGCCAGTTCTTAATTCGTATTCGTCCTAAATGTGCAATAGGGCAAACAAACAGAGCCATTCAATGACAGTGATCCTACACGACGCTGACGACCGAGATGGTGGCAATAGTGAAAACATTGCCCTTACAGAAACGCATGTTGAAAGATGGAAAACAAGTGATCGTAACTCACACAAACAAAGACGATCGATTAACTGCTTCCTAATTTGTATTCTTGCTTATTGACGTATGCGAAGTGCAAGCGTATATATATATATATATATATAACAAATACAGACCGGCGTTGAACTTTAACAGTGCCTAGTATGTAATGAGAAGAAGGGCTTGAAACCGCTGGACATGGTGGACTAAAAAGAGTCAAGAAACGACTATTGTATGGGTAATTTATTACTTCTAATATTCAATGTATAAGGGCCTAGCAGTGAAGTAAGTCGTCGCTCTTTTATCGTACGAATACCATATAATTAAGAAGTCATGTCTAATAGCGTTTTATTGCCATTTTCAAACCGAAACGAACATTTCTAGGATTCTTCCGTCGCATTTAATCGTCTTCTAGCTAATCTAGACTTCGGTCCTGTCCCCGACCTACCTACTTGGCTTGCTTAAACTGGGTCAAGACGATAAAAAAACAATATTTGCTCACTTTCGTCGTAAAAGTTTGCCTAAACTCCAGCTGCCTAGCTTACACGACACCGGGGCATATAGTAGGTTAGCATCCTAATCTGGCATTATCGTTTGGTGGGAAAAACGGCGTTGAAGACTGTTTAAAAACGCAGCTTCTGTAGCGCGCTAAGTGAAGCAACGATGTAGACAGGCCGTCAACGTATACACAAATAACATGACCATCTTCGCGTTTAGTCGTTCGTCCTTTCCTGGTGCTCTAACTACTCATTAGAGTACTTCAATAAAATACGACTCGAAACTAGTTAGTTTCGAGTCATATTTTATTGAAGAGCCTGTTATGTCGATGCTTTTCTTCATGCAATGCACTTGGTTAAGCGTTCAGTGTAGGCAACTTGGCTCTCCATTAGAGTATGTTGGGTGAAGCCCTATTTACAAATGGCCTATTTATTATATTTACGCTATTAATATAATAGGCTCGAAACGGCTAGGTGGCATCGAACGTAATCGCTGGGATTCGGTATCGAAGTTAATAGGTCAAGTTAATAGCTAAAGAGAACTAGTAGCGTAGGTATTATTGATAAGTTCAGTTCTTGAGATGGCCGCAGAACGAGTGGATTATCTAACTGAAAGAAATGTCAAGTAAAAATGGCCCTTTACAACCGGCTAATAGTTCAGCTAACGATTTAGCGCTTTGAAAGGAAGACGATAAAAAGCAAACGTCAAGCATTGGTAGCTAGAAAGCAGCTCCATCAAAATTCTGGCAGGAGTTTCTTTTGTATATCTTCAGTCGTATTCGTTTTCTTTGCTTGCGGGTCCCTAGACAGGGAGTTTGAATAAAATGAGTGGTTCGTGGAAGCAAATGTAAATGCCCGGTTCCATTATAAGAGGCAAATTACAATTAAATACTGCGGCGCCAGACACTTTTGATCAGTAACGTTTGGATAAGTATCGTATTGTTGTTGTTGTTTACATCTGCTCATTTTTTACTCAATAAGGGATAGGTGGTCGTTTCTATTTACTCGTTGAGTTTCTTATATCTGTAATTAAACGAGAAACAGCACAGATAAGCCGTTTGTAAAAAATCCACCAAATGTGTCGTCTTAGTTGTTGACCTACCATTGCATCTCAGTCCACTTGGTCTCGTGGTGATTTGCACTTACTATATGTAGCTGCTGTACGAGAGAACAACAAAATGTCAACGTTGTAGCGGCGCTGAATAGTGCCTTGCTTTGATATCTACGCCTTCCGGCTTTTGCCTTCAGACATAACGTCGGCCCTAGAAATCACTAGTTTACTACTCATCGTTAACAAAAAATAAGGAGTCTGTTCTATTATCTGTCATGGCGGTCCTGTTCGTTTCCTGGGTGCGCCTTGCCCCACTATTTACTTTGGCAAGTTCAAAAGTAACCGTTCACCGTGTATGCGTATGGTGTTCAACATGTTGAATAATATGATAACGGTCCTTTAAGGTTAGCTCGTGTGGAAGCAAATTTCTATTTTAGCAATCGATTAAAAGGACAACACCCGGCTGGACCAAGAAAGAACGTAGCTTAATGTCACATGGTTTTTATTATTAGTCTCTATGTCAAAAAAAAATAGGCATTCTTTTTTTTGTGCGCAGACTGTGTGCCACGACAGACTACGCTCGTGGCCTAATCGTGTTGACCGTTGCCGTAGGAGCGATATGAAAAGAGTAATGATTTGAAAAGTTTGCAATTGGATTTTCTTTGCATAGATAAATCTGTGAAACGATAAATTGTTGCAGCTGATAACTATCGTACATTGACCCCAGATTTCTGACACAAATATTCTGCATTGCACTTTTTAATTCTAAAATATAAAAATTAACTAATAATCGTTTTTTAGGATCGTCTACAGAAGTGGATGTGTCGTATGTAGGAACGAGTTCAACTGCTATGCGAATAGGACCACAGCATTATAAGTCGGAGGTTGAACTTTCGTAGAAATGTACTGTTTTATGAGCGCAGAAGGTTACAATTGCATTGACTAGGTACAGCTTAGTTCAGGTATAGCGTGCGCCTACCAATTGCGTTTTAGAAGATTCGCTTTGCAGGACAAACTTGGCCAAGCTGTCTCCTTTCCTACGATTTGATAGCCATAGCTACAGACAGAGCCGAGCTGATTACAAAAATCTTTCGCGAGTCACGGGGTATCTGTTAGAAAAATTGATCCTCACACAAAATGCATTTTCTTCGTAGCTCGACAGGAAACGTTATTTCTACATTCAAGACTGCGATGTACTAGGAGGGTAAACATGCCCAAGTCGACCGAGAATGCGTTACAACTGAATGAAGTACGTCACGAAGCTGAGCGAATAAATGATAATTCTCTAGTTTCGAGATAAGTTGAATCTTATCATGCGAGATAACAAACAGCACACACGACGGGCTGTCTAGTGGAGTAGCATGAGAACACCAACGCGGGTTACAGAAAAAAAGCCACCCATAAAACGAATTGGGATGCTAGTGGAAAATTCATTTGGAATTAACGTTAGAAAATATAGAAAAAAACACGCATCTTTTGTACATTTGCTTACTCGGTGGTATTATAGTGTGGACAACCTTGACTTTACATACATGTTCACATTATACTATTTAATAATTAACACAAATCTACACAAACTAGACTGACGGTTTATCACGTTTCGCTTCTTTTTTTTGCGATCGATTTATTTTTTAAAGTAGCCGGTCCAGAATAGGAGAAGCAAGCTTAGCTTTGGATTGAGTAAGACTACGCTAATCGAAAGATTTTAACTTGCTGAAGCTACCTGACCTGCGCGAACTTTTGATAGGCACCCATAAACATAAGCCCACATGTGACCGTCTGGATTTTTTATATATATCTCATTGGTAAATTCTGATTAGCGTATTTCTGCTCGGAAATGTCAAGTGGTTGTTTGCTATTGCTCTTTCGGACTCAATAAAGTGAGCCTGACTGGTACTTTTCAAACCGGTATCCCTTTGTCCGTTCGGGCTTGTCGCCATAGAAGAGCTGGATAGTATCCCGAGCTGTGGCGGCGCATAAACAGTTCGATGAAAACAACAGACACCCGTAACATTATCACTTAGTAACTAACTTGAAATACGCAATGAAACAGCAAGTTAAACATATCCGTGTTAGTGATGCATGTGCCATCTTGGCAAAATATAGTTGTTTAGGTAAAACTTTCTCGAGCTTGTCCCTTTAACCAAAACCGTATAGTAATAGTTACGAAGATCAGTGAATACGCTAAAATGTAGTGTTTCGTTTAACTTTAACTGTATAGGGTCGAGATCGCAGTTCGACGAGGTTCGTCACGCATGTTCTTCAATGAAGAACATATTGTGTGACTGGCAAATTACAGATTTGTTCGTACAACGAAAGATAAACTACCCCCTAAAGAAGACAAACGATATAGCGAATACATTTCAACACTTACATTCAAAGTGAGCACAATATCGGCGGGTCAACTTTAATGTTAGTGCTTACGAACTTATCTATAAACTGACATTTGAATATTTTTTATGTTCGCAATTGAGATGTCTGGTACAGATGACAGCGTCGATCTCCCTTCTCATCATTGCAGGTCTCCGTTTATATGAATACACAGAGTTGTAGTTGCTAACTAGCTAACTTGCAGTTAAAACATCTATTAATATTCAAGTAATAAAGTGACTGGATTTACTGACACCGGCGAGTCCTTAGTGATTGAGAAGCATTTTATGTTGTTTATTACGTTGCAGTAGTTATTTTAGCCTAATCAAGCAATTAAGAAGATGAATCTGTACATATAAGGTGGTAAAAAAGTCCCTTTGCAATCTGAAAAAGGCCCCCTCGACAGATATATTACACACATTTACTACATAACTATGTATAGTGTGTAGTGTGCAAAATGAAGACTCTCACACCATTAAAAGATGGTCTCCCCACCCCGTATACAAACACTGCAATTCGAAATTTTTCGTTTAAAAATTTTCGTAACAAAGAAAAAAGAACAACATCTTAATGCCGGTTTGGAGCTACCATTCAACGTATTAAACTCAAATAAATAACAATGTGCTACAAAAAAGATAGTACATAGAAAACTACGCAAGTCACTTTTTTTTTTCCTTTCGGTTATACTTCTTAGCTAGAAGATGGAGCAGTTTAAGGTTGAGACCTCGCAAAAGACAGAGAAATAATTACAGTGGAGTAATAAGCTAACTGACGCTGCCTCTGCAACGTAGAACAACTCAATCGGGCAGCTGACGACGACATCGGAACTACAACCGTACCGGTCTTCACCTATTGCCAAAGTTCTATAGAACTAATGAATACCAGCAACGATAACTTCTAGTAACAGCATAGGCAATGGCTATATCAGTATATTAACCACTAACGAACCAGTGTCTTGGTTCATTTAGCACAGACGCAATAGGCGATAGATATTCCTCTACGGGCTCATCGAAACTACCCGTTACACGGTCACTGTTCTGATCATGTTCTGATCGTTCTCTTATCTCGAGATGATCGAAGGAACTTGAATCAGCGCGCCAACGTCTGTTGTGTGATCAATAAAAATTCCAGTACGTATGCATGACTACCTACGCCCCGCGTAGGCGGCAAAGGCGGACTAACCCTTTAGCTACCTGAGCATCGGAATGATGATACTCTTATAGTCCCATTAAACCCCTCAGTTTTTGCAAGTTAACAATATCTACGTATAGAATATAGAACAACAGTTAATGATGTAACTCGACGGATCTTTCCTCCTGCGTAACTGTTTACTCACGTTCCGATAACGATACAGGTTATAGCAACGAAAAATATGAGAAAACTCATCTGGGGGAGAGAGACGTTTCACACTACGAACAAACGCAGAGACATACGTATTTCTACATAGCAATATTAGGGCATATCATAATAAACAATCGATGCGTTAGTAATTGTATCGGCTAGCCAGTTGGCGATTGTACGGCAAAATTTATCAGCTATTTTGCAATATTCCACAATTTATTAAAAAGGACATTGTGGACAAAAGAACGTAATGCGAAAATCTATGACGAGACCCAGGTTGTACCGTGCAGCGTATACATAGATCCAGTGTAAATAAAATAATTGACAAATGCTCATACAACAAAGCGCGATTTTCTGACCGGCTAAAACTGGAATAGGTTCTACATATCAAGAGAAGTGTTCAGAGCGCCACTGCTTCGGAACTGCCGTTAAGCACTACTCCAGATATAGCGTATAATTTTGGCGTATTTATAGGCAAACCGTAGCCTATGCCTCTGCCTGGAAACGCCAGACGTCGAGGATTCGACCATCGGCATGACGCGTGCGATCATCTGTGCGATCGTATTAAGAAATCGTAATTCTACCGTAAGCCGTCCATATATTCAGACATTGTTGTTAGATAATGCTTCATTATATATGAGGCAAGCAAACGTATTACAATCGAAAATGCTTCTTCGCCGGGCTGGTGGCTTACAGCGGAGGATCTGTGAAAAAATGACGATACGTCATTTTTATACTGATGTCAATGGACGTAGATACACATACAGACACAGATACTGCCGGCAAAAAATCATTGACTCAGATTATGTGTAACCAGCCGCTAATGAACGCAGCGTGTACAATGGTGATCGAACCCTCGACGTGGATAATTAAGGACCGACACATTGAAATGATTTGGCGGGAAGGGCTTTATCGATCATTTGACTCCGACAAATAACACATCAGCATCAAAACAAGATCCCGAAGCGTATAAGTGATAATGGTAGCACTAATCCTGATGATTATACGCCGTGATCGCTTGGGGCTTTTCTTTAAAAAACGCCACGGATCAGAAAGGCTTCAGATGGCAGTAATGCTGGTGCCCTAAGTCCGTCCTGGCCGACACCGATCGAACCCGAACGGTCTAAGTCCTCGTGTCTGAGGAAGGAGCTGAAAGAAGAAGCTGACTATTTAGGCTAGCAGCGACAGCTATGCTGTACAAGGATTGGGGATGATCTGATCAGTTGTTGTAAGCTGCCAGTTTTTTCGCACTAACTATCGTCCAACCGACCTAACATCTATCTGCCCACTGCCAGGTGATAGAAGACAAGTAGTTCCTATAAAATATTGCCGGCTCATTTTCCTTTAGTCATGGCCTAGATGACAGCCGTCGTCCCCTAATTTCAACTTTCTATGACGAAAGAAGAGTGATTAACGCCACCGAATTTAACCAATTCGTGCTTACAGCCTTTGCAGATCTTCGTCGAAGTCTTTATACTGGTACACTTATTGTTACAGTGCTAGGCGGACATTATATGCGATTCAGCCTGTTAAATCAATTCGTTTCTTCGCGAATACCTTCTATGCCGACTGAATTTTGAATAGCTATGCAATTGACTGGTAAAATTAAGCAATTATTGCGAATATTATATTTCTACACACAGGGGCATTTTGGTCATGTCAACAAGCGCAGACTTGCTAGTTGTCTGTACGATGATACAACAACAATTACACTAATGTGCTACGATACATTCAATGATACGCTCTGAAGAGCAAATCAGCTACTCCAATAGTGCTTTCAAAATCATCTGACAAATTTATCTCGTCCTGATCTAGTCGTATTGTTACCAATATTTCTCCCTTTGGTACTATATCATCTGATATATATATATATATATATATATAACATCATTCGGTCCTGAATGGGGAGTATCTATAGCGATGCTCGAATGGTTCAAAAAAAGGAGGCCGCAAGAGAATCACGATATACATATATATATATAAGAAATAGTTCAGAGCCTCAGCCACTGACTCCACGGTGAACCGGCTGGGTTGAAGTAGGTCAAAGCTATTTATGGGCTTTTTAAGTATTTTTTTGCGACGAGTTTTCCAGTGTCATCATTGATTTGTCGTCAAACGTGCTGACAACAACGTATGCTATCAACCTTTGGTCGGGTTTAGAAACGTTTCGATAGAAAAATTAGGCACTCGCACTCGTCTGTTCCTGGCCCAATCGATGGCTTCGATAAATTCACCATGATTGTTTCTAGTCTTCCGTCGCTACATAGTTTCAGCCGTGTGTCGGTGTTTTTCTGCATACATGCCACAGCCGATTGGCCTCACAGTCAGAGACATTCCGCTTTACTCTTGGGCTTAAATAGACGCTTGTTGTCATAGTAATGCCAATAATCGTAGACATGGGTCGGACGGTCGTAAGGAGACTGTCATATTTTTGGACATAACTTTGGATTCGTTTAGCGAAGTGATTTGTCCTCAGTCTGCTGTTACTATTTCTCATGGCGTCAATGCAAGACTGACGGCTACCGTTTCAATAGAATCAGACGTAACGAATTTTATCTCTGAGGATCGGACTCACTTTAGCCCTTCCGTATTTTGTAATTCCAATGTAGCATGAAAATATATTTACCTAGAGATAGGACATTGTGTCGGAACCCCGCTAGACTTTCAGCTTGAAGGATCGGCGCCTGCCGTTTGGTTTGTCGCTTGACCGCAGTAGAGGCCGGTCAACATATACGTAGATGGCCTATGTACTGTAGATATATGCGTGTGTGCGCGTGAGAAATATCAAACGCAATTGGAGTCTATTGAAAATTAGGACTATCACGCCTCGACACGTAGCTATATTCATTACGGGCACTTTTACTGCTGTTTGGAGCTGTTCGCTCAATTCGCTACTTCTACGTACATTTGTTTAAGACTAGATTATGTATACGGCAACGTCGACGGCTGTTGTTGCTATTGTGGTCGTCGTGTCGAGCCATTGTATCGATTTTGTTTGTGATCACAGTTGAGGTTACTGTGTAGCTCCTGTGAATAGTATTCAGTCGGCAGCCGAGAACATATAAGGTCGTTTCTTGCCCGCAGCAGAATTGCCCCCGGTCTCTACTGGCGAAAATTCGGGGCGGCGAGCGCCGTTGCCGCAGCAGTAGCAGCAGGAACATGGTCTCCGCCAACGACAAAGTAGTCAGACGTCTGATGAAGATGCGAAAAAATATTTGCGGTACGTTCCCGACCGTTTTCTAACAATCAACCAAAGTGATGATATAACCATAAAGGGTCCTATCTAACTAAAACAGCAACCAAGGTAGGACCGCTGTCTCATTTAGTTGTTGCTATAACAAGTGCTGCTAAGATTCATGTCCGAATGATGGCGGCAGCAGCAACAGACCTTAGCTCAGACGGCCCTTGTCCACCTTTGAGATATCGTATCGACACTGCTAAGCAAATAGCAGAGTGGGCACCACTGGGCAGCATTTAGGATGACGTGGTAGCACTAATGAATATCTATGCTATATATAATTTATTGGTTTATTTAGCCATGTCTGTTTTTGAGCGTATAGCAAGAGGGCAAGAAAGTGGCGTGACAAATAATAGCTATTACTATACTAACTAAGGACCGGCCGCTAAACGACCTAGCTTTAATCAGGTTTAGTGGCGCGTGTTGGTTTTTTTGGCTTAACACCCACATGAATATGAAACAGTAGCTCACTGACTGATATCATTTTCAATAAATTGCTTAAATCTAGCATCTAGATTTAAGCATCTAGAGGGGCATTTTGTACTAACTACAAGCACTGCCAACTTAACAGATGATATTACAGCGATTCGAAGACTATCCAAGTATAGTTATAGCGGGAAAGCATCTTAACGAGCTCCACTCAGATACATTAGTGCTTCTCTGCACAATATTTGTGACGATATAATTGCTATACAGTGCGTAGTATTTTATGTAATAATCAAAAAGACAAACAAGTAGACAGGTTTCATATTGAAATTTGCCTGTATTGTATTTTAGGGCTACGATATGGTTTAACAACGGAGGTTTCATTATTTTTGACGTCCCGCAATGTTGTTGGTCCCCTCCGGTAAACGAATACGATAAGTTAAGCCTTATCGACCTGTATAGCCATTGGCACTTCGCTTACACAGCTTACTTTGTCACGATTCAGGGTGTCTGCCTTTAACTGGAACCGGATCATAGTTTTACACGCATATTCCTTTAACAATAATTAAACATTTGTTGCTATTATTATTATTATATCTACGTTGAAACAGCGATAATAGATTTAATGGAAAAATCAATGGTCGGGCCACGTTAGTTTTTGCCCAGACAGTCTCTCTTTCTGCAAAAATCCATCACCTTATTAATTAGCTTGACGGGGAAAGCTTCGTAACAGCTCATCATCAATAGCCTTTCGGAACCCTGTCACTGAAATGAACGACTAGCTTATTTTATTTATTCATTTATTGATTTATTTAATTGCAACATTTTCTTATAATTCAATTCACTGAAAAGTAGCTATACAGTCGCCTAACTTAACTTCAGTGTCATCATATTCAACGACTTATAAATGAATATTGTAAGTAAAAAAGTTTACGAATGTCGATATATTTGACCACTATCGTTTATGAAAAGACATATCATACACCCTATCGTTCGCAGTATGGCGCGACTATGACGGCCATGTGATTTCCAGATCGCGAACACTTGAATTCGAGTTAGGTTGAACTGCCTAGAATCTACTCAAGTTAATCTTGAACTTAGTTCGACGTTAGCAAAACATTTTCTATTCTAAGTTTTCGCTCTATCTAGCTTCTGTGATACACGTGTACATATGCATATGTGTACCTTTCAGTATAGAACTAACAAAAACAAAACGACACTTGTATGTACAATTAGATTTATCTTTGCGAAATATCAATCCGTCAGTTCTCACAGGCAAAATTCTGTTGAGATCTAGAGGCTTTTACACCTACGTAAAGCAATACTAGTTGTTGCTTTCTGTATAACTAAATGGAATGCTTTCTGGCCGAATCCAAAGAGCTGGAATGCTTAATAAAAGATCGATGATACACGGATACGAATCGATCCGCCAAAATTAGACGTCATTATCTAGACTTCGTGTTACGTAAGTTACATCGCTTCACGTGTGACATGTTTCTGAAATCAGAGATACGGTGAGCGATGCAGTTGACCGCAGAGCCTATCTGACCCCTGGTTAGATTATATGATCTGGTAATTTTTTCCAATCACGAAGCGCTTTAGCTATATAATTTTTCAAATTTAATGGCTTAAAAATCGAGATATTCATTTTTTGAATAGCGGTGCCAGCCAGCGTCAGGGGTTTCTCTCAGAGACACACACAAACAAACATTCAGTGTCGATCAATGTTCGCGGACGTTATTGTAGAGTCGTGCGGTCGGGAAGGCTGGGGCGCGGAACTGAAGTAGTAAACTGTGGCAACGTAACGAATACATTATTTCAATGTGAGACATTGTTAAAAGGTCCCCTGGCAGGTTTTTTTTCAATGCCATTGATAGCAGTTTACGGTATCTGGCATCATCGCGCTTTAATAGGTTTGTCTGCACCTGACGTGACAATATCTCAACCATCGTAGACCACACAAGTCCAAAAAAGAGCTTCAATACGATTTATTTAACTTAAACGTTGTGGCCAATGATGTTTTGTTTGTCTCAATGACAACTTCTCAAACGATTCATCATCGAGATGCCTAAAACCGATTTTCTATGAAGCAGTTTTAGATGATATGTGATAACGATGGATTACGGCAAGATCGCAATACCGTTGCGGCTGATCATAAAGACCATACTAAGGTTTTACTAGCACATCATAGTTAGTGAAGGATGTTACAGATGTGCGTGTCAACTCTGACCAAGTAAACGCTTAAGCAGAATTTTGGACTTCACACTGATATTGCGCTCAGTTAATGCTAATAATGTCTTGATAAAATTAATTCATCATGTTCAATTCATGAAATCATTCCAGAACCTGATCGTCGGATCAATTCTACCGATTCAGGATAGATGTTCCACCTCATCTTTCAAACCACTACCTTGGAAGTCTACTCAAACTTTTTTTGCTTGAATTCAAACAAATAACTCATACATGCTTGTGGCGCATTTTTTCAAAACTTTGCCTACAAGAGTTTCGAGTAGTCACTTTTTACCAAAATGCTTACAAAATGATCAGACAGACCAACCGGCGTCGTATTTAGTGGAAGCATGTTTGGTAATTCGTAGCCTCACACGTGATTTGCGCAAATTCAAGCGGGGGTAGCCTTATCTAGAAAGACAGGGAGCTAGCAAGAAAAAAAAAAGACATTTATATGATTCTGTATTCTAAATAAATAAGCCGCAAATATCGAAAGTAGAAACGCTTTTCCAGTTCACTAACCTCCTCAGACGCAAAAGCCACTAAGTCTCACATATCCACGCACACCCTCCTTAGGGGGCGGGGGAAGACGAGTGACGATAGAAAGCCTCAAGTAACATCGCAGGCTGTTTCATAGATTATAATCAATTGTACAGTTGTCGCTGTTGTTCCAACTAGCGCTGCTGCTGTATCTAGTGATGGTGTTATGATCATTCGAGTTGCCGGCGTCGTTGATCTTCTAGACGATCTAGCAGCTAGGTCGACAACGGCACACTAAATAGACCAAAATATGGGCCACAAAAGGGTCGTTCTGCCAGCTCCCAGACTGCACCAAGGGTCAGGCAGTCCAGCTGCTCACAGGTGCCGGTCGCGGTGACGTACGCCAAAAGCGTTTAGGGGCAATAGCAAACAGCAGCATCAATAGTTGTAACTGCTGCTGTTTCTTTTGCCGCTGTTATTGCCTCCTGCCGCCGCTGCGTCGCAAATACCCCAAAAGTGCCGCTGGGGCTGGGGTAGCCGTCGTCCGGTATAGCGGCGAATCCGTCGTCCATTGGAAGGTTCAAGACAAGCGATAGCTGATGCATAAGGGAGAGGATACTCCGAACGTAACCTTCTCTGCAGCGGCTCTTGCTGCTACTGCTGGTACACTAACGCAAATCACACACGTATATGCGCGTCTGTGCGCAGGTTTGCTTCATATTCTGTGGTCCTGGCAGGAAGAAAAGATGGAAAGGGTTTGTGGGGGCGGTGCATAGATCGACGTGTGGGAACGGGGAAGCATAGCAGTTACATGAATAGTTCAAAAGCAGAACAACCGAAGGAGAAAGCAACAGAAGCGAACGAGCAATCAGTACAACAACATCGTCATGGTACGACAGTGAACTCTACAGGGATAGACTCGAATCTCTTAGAGTGAAAATACAAGATGATGGAGCATGAAGATCTACCGCGAGAGTAAACTCGTGTGGATTGTTGTCTATGTTGCTCTCTTTTTGTCTTTTATCCATTCGAAAGAATACTAGCTACAAACAAGCCTTCCTACGAAGGCCGGAAAGCGCCGAACAGAAAAGAACGTGTCGCAGTTTCTCTTGGCTTTGGCGCTAGAAATGACAGACGTCGACAACATACGTAGCGCTGCGTCGGTTTGAGAGATGCAGAATGGTCATGTCGTACATTGCATATGTACAGTACAGTAGCTTCTGTGAACAGTCAGTTGGGGCAGTAACTAGTTGTGACGTACTTGTGATTAATATGTTTCGGTTAAGGCATTACGAGTGACATTATCGCCTCGTAAGATAGACGATGAATAGTGAAATCAGTCTGATTATTACGGCAAACGCACACTTACTTTTAATTCTCCGGCCTTTGTCAGAATTAGCCATCGTTCATAACGTATTTCGTTTATAGTTGTTAAGATTAGGGCTTTTTAACATAAATTAATCCCTTTTGCAGCGTCTATTCGTAGCCGTCGTCTCCTTCCTTTTTCTATCTGAAGGAGCGATAGCGCGCAGTGTGGGTTACAGTGGTGGGCCATCGAGCAGCGGCGGTGAGGATTTTGAAGAGGGAGCCGTTGGACCATCGTACGAAGGTGGGGCAGGCGGTGGCGGCGGCAGCAGAGGCTACAGCCAGCCTGCAGCACCTAGTTATGGAGGTGGATCGCCGTTTTCGTATGGCTCAGGTAAAGGATATAGTGGGGGATCCAGCGTTCCGGCCGCAACGCCTGCCTCCAAGCCCTCCTATTCGCAAGGACATACCAGACCTGGAAGTGGCTATGGTGTAAACTCTCCTTACGGGGGAGCAGGAGCTCCTGGTGCTCATCATGGCGGCTACGCCAGTGGTGGAGGCAGTACTGGCGGGGGCGCGTATCAGGCCCCAGTTTCTGCACCCTCGCCAACTTATGGAGGCGGTAGTGGTTACGGCGAAGGTCATGACGGCAGCGTGAGCCACGGCGGCGGTTATGGAGGAGCCAAAGGGGGTGGCGGCTATGGCGATGACGGTAGTCACGGATGGGAGCCTTACTCGTTCTCGTACAGCGCCGATGACGCAGAGGGTTCACATTCGCATAGCGCACAAGGAGACGCTCAGGGCAGAGTTAGCGGACAGTATACCATTCAACTTGCCGACGGTAGATCGAGAACGGTAAAGTAAGTAGTGTCAAAACACGTCTATTCAAATGTAAATGAAGCAAATGGCATAAACGCAGTATTATTTAAATATTTCAAATGAATGGTAAGAGCAAAACCGTTTTAAGCCATTATATCCTCCCGATTTATCTACCAGGTACACTGCAGACGAGCACGGTTACCGTGCTGACATCGTCACGAACGAGCTCGGTACAGAGTCGAAAAACCCCGCCGATGTCACCATCCAGTCTTCGGCACCAACTGGCGAAGAGGCGGCGCAGCAATATGGCAGCGCAGGAGGAAGTAGCGGCTCGTATGGTGCTGATCATACTGGTTACGGCGGACGGCCAGAGGCTAAACCACAGTCCTTGTCGCATTCAAAGCCATATTCAGATAGTGGCTATGGGCAGCCTGCTCCCGCCGGATATTCTCAAGGACATCATCAACAATCCTCATATCCCACTAATCAGCATCACGCACCGTCACCTTCTTACGACGACGGAGGACATAGTGATTCATCTGCTCACGGCGCTCACTATGGTGCCCCTGGTGAGTCTGGCGCCGAAACCCCACGCCGACGCAACCGACCTTCTTACGGATAAGTTATTCATTTACTTCTGACGCAAAAATGCAACAAAGTACAAAGTATGCCTACTTAGTGAAGCTTATTTTTCCCTCGTCACATGATCGTCAATGTGATGATGGAAACAGCATTTTCTATCATGTACTGGTCAGTACGATTCAAATCGACTTATTTAGGCGAGACCTACGTCCTTCTCATTTGCAGCCCTCATTATTATTAGTACGCATCTATAGCAAATGGTTGACAACGAAAAGCACCGTAGTTCTTCGCGCACTGACGAATTCCAGCTTCGATGTAAAGAAGGAAGTGACCGCTGGTGGTTAAGTGTAAACAGTTTATTAAACGGAAAAACATCAAAAGAAAATGACAAACGTGAACATGAAATAATAATAATGTATCTAATCCACGAAGTCATAGACAAACAGCGGTCCGCCACGGTCGAGACACCATTCTCGCACTCATCATCTTAGCGTCTTTTCTGTATATATCCATTCATCCGAAACTCTTTACTTAATCCGGCTATTTATTATAGCAACACATTGTAGCAGCTGCAAGAGATAATAAAAGCAATGACTCTTGTCAGATACATACACACGTAGAAACAAATGACGTCTTTGTTTCATTTTCATCCCTTAGGTCTGCTATTAGAGTTCTAACGTTATGTTCACCATGGTGTTGCTTGCATTGTTGATGTTAGCTTTATGAACGTAAACGGGAGATGACCTTTCCAACCTATACAGCTCTGCTTAACGATTATGGAACAAGATCATAATTGAAAATTGAAAAAACCTTTGAGAGCAATACACAAGTAAGTACAACGGTTTTGTTTCTCAAACGCTTTGGCACGACAAGGACGATACTTAAATAAGGTTGGGGGGTTCGATCCATCGGTCGCAGTGTCTGTTTTTCGGGGGGTGGGAGGGGGGGGGGGGGGGG
>NW_019214786.1:0-57400 GCF_002532875.2 Varroa jacobsoni
ATAGTTGTCGTTAAATAGGTAGAAGGATAAAGTAGTGAAAAAGGTACGTGATTTTACGCATAGAATCAGTTCGTTTTCTAGGTTTTACTCCTCGACCACTAGAGTGACAGACGTATTCAGACAAACTTAAACTTAATTTTCTGCGCTTACTAAGGGTAGACCAATTGAGTAGGTTTAGCACTCGGATAGACATACCTTCTGCTTACTGAAGTTATGGTTGTCAAGATACCACATTTGTCCCGCTCATATTGATGATATCAAGCACTAATGTACGTATATAATGGATCTGATAGATCTGGATTTCTGAGAATTTAGTTGAACGTTTTTCAAAAACTCTAAACGAACACGACGTATTTAGTGGTACGTCGATGTCATTAGCTCAGTCAAGCGTTATTGTAGCCTATTAAATAAATGCACCCTTTACAGTGGTTGTTGCAAAGGCTGGCCCGGAACGTCAGAAACGTATTCTTTCTAGCAATTTACTTCTAACGACCCCTTCTCTGGACCCATGGTTATCATCGAGTGTTGGAACAATTATAATTTACAGCATACCGTGGAGATTAATTATTTACCAAAGTACTGTTTAGACCACCAGCCACGGAGCTGATCTTGCTTATTTACTATACACGCGTAGTTTGCAGCGATGTGAAATCCGGAACTTGCGAACACTTACACAATATATTTGTTTAATGTAAATGTTACTTTCTAATCCGCATTTTCGCAAACGTTAGTGGAATAGGTAATTACATTGAACGAGTTACCGCAAGGTATTAAAAGTAGTCGAACAAATAAATAAAAGCCAAGTTAATAATAATAAGGCTCAGTTATTAACTAAATCGCAATAGAAAAGCGTTCCCACCACCTTGGTCAAGGCGGACCCGGAGCCAAATGATATATATATCTTACATTGCTCATCTATTACAGGACGTTATTTCTTCACGCGCCCTTTCCCGTCGTAGCTCTCTCTAGATCCCGTTTTGTCTTACGGGACTACTCTACACGACGAAGAGAACCGGCAAATTTCATCGTCGTGAGGTAGAAGCAGGCCTGCTGTTCGCAGTTTCTCCTCTCTGCCGCCTTTATTATACGCAAGACAAACCAGGAACCTTTCTGATCCGTTACCGGTCCACTTTTTTCTTCGTTAGCAGTTGCCTACTAGAGGCGGTGGCGTGGTGTCCCCCCTCGAAACACCAAAACGTAAGCGTTTTCTTCGCCCTGCTTCTTGCGACTTAGGGCACAGCAAGAGTGCAAAGCGTCTCCTGTAGTTGCGCCTTCCGATCGACACGGCCCAGACCCCGGAGCTTCCCTGAGGCATTAGCTCACTGTCTTGGATGACTTGGAAGGGATTCTCATGTCAGAGGTACGAAGTCAACAGCACTGCTTCCAACGGTAAAAAGGCAGATAAGGATTCTATTATTCTGCGAGGTGGCAAGCACAGAAGCCTGAAGCCTTGATCGGTGCTCCGCCTTTACCAGACTCGACCCAAGCTGTTGTTAAAGTCGGTGCAGATGTCGAAGTGTCAACGAGGGAAATGCCAACAACTAGAAACCCAGCTATCTTTCCGAGATCTCACAACCTCTGAAAACCAACTACTGATTCGCTTTCGACCTTCCCGCTTGGCTTTAAGTTTGGCGCCTTAGACGGTTAGAACCATTCTTCTCCGGCAACGTAGCAGCAAAGGCAACAAGAAACCGGGAGCTGTCTAAGAGCTTGTTCGAAAAGCTGAAACTGGGAAATGGTGGAAGACAGGCGATGATTTTGCCGCTTCGTAGCAAGAAACCGGCCACGAGTTGACTGCAGGAGGATATTTACGAAGTTCCATATTTGACTGAGCCGAAGGCGAGTCGAGCGATACCTGATACATATAGTATAAGAGATGACGCGAAGGTGGTGTCGTTTGAGAAAAGACACCCGATGCATTCTATTTCGCTGACTAAAGGAGTCGGTCGGCAGTTGTTTTACGCACAACTGGCGTGGAACAGAACCCGTCACGTAAGCAGGATCTCCATAGAATAGCACAACATTCTGATGACAATAAGTGTTTTGAGTGATTCGAGCAATTGGACAACAGTAAGTGAATACTAGTAGTCCTCGAACACCGTCTAAACAATGTGCACTATTTAAATGAGTAAATACTAGTTTGACTAATTAAACGTGCGATTGTACAGTACTGATTATAAGTATTGATGGTCAGCATTCAATTAGTTCAATGCGTTATCCTTTACATACATTATTTCCGAAGATCACTATTATATTGTTCCACCTTTTGCTTTCCCACTACGCCATTGTCACATGGAGCCCAGCTGTGGTCGTCCCGAACCGACTGCATAGTAAATACTTAGCCTCGTTGCTGATGCAGAAACAGCCGTACGAAGTAGCAAAAGTGCAATAGGGAATTGTGGTGAAGCCAACCGTTGCGATAGCAGTAATAGCGAAACATCTGCCGCAAACGAAATAGCGTTGTAACGGGCTGCTTTAAAAGGTTGGCAAGAGAGATAGCGTCTGCTATAGCTTTGAGGATAGTGCTATGTTGACTGAAAATCAGAAGGTCACAGAGAGGAGTTTGTGTCCTGCACAAGAGCGGTTTAATCGGGTCTGCGATACTGTTCGCCTCGTCTCACTACCACTAATAAGCCTATCTGAGCCATATGTAGGGGAGCCACAGCGTTGTTGCCTGGTCGTCTTCATCGTCAGCAGGCCATTCAGGACTATCAACGCCAGTGCAAGCTTGGCTTCTTGACTGAGTCTTTCCGGACTCTACACTCCCTGTCCTCTCAGATACCCAAAATAACCAACCTGTCTAGCTAGAGTCTTCAGGAGCTTCTCAAGCTCAAGTGCCAGGAGAAACTTGCTCGGGTATTCCCATATTGCCTAGAAGACCAACGAACCTAGTAGAGTCTGTGGGTCGTAAGCACTGTTGGGTCTACCACAGACTTAACATTGGTTGAGGCCCTGCTACCCTTGGATAGCGGACAGGCGACAGTAACTGCAAAGCCAGTACTTAGTAGCGTGGCCTACACAAGCAGCGACAGGCCTCCGGTGCTTTTCGCGGTTCAGCTTGCTTGCTGAATACTATTTGGCCTGCTTCTACTACAGTAATCAGCATTGCTCTTGGCCAACCAGTTCAGCTTACTGTAAAGAGGGTTCGGGAGTAGTCAGGAGTCGAGCTTGAGCTCGGAGTTTGGAGATTCGTCTTTGACGTGTGAGGGGCGCCCGCAGCAGCGCTCCAGCTGGCAACTGGGGCTTTTGAAGTGCTTGCTTGCTGTACAAATATTAATGACGAACCGGCAACGGAAAGCGTTCTCTTTTCAATGAAAGCAAAGAGCTCTAGCTGATATCGTCGTTCATCAAACAAATGACAAAGTCAGCAACTTACCGTTGACTCTCGCTGGTCCTTGGTCGATAATACAAAAATGCAACTTTTCGTTGCTATCATAACGAAGATTCTTTACAGGAAGACACATTGTAAAAAACTGACATAACAGAGATAATTTCAGTTTAGCTGATACTTTTTTATCCATACTAAAAGGAAATTTTAATTGAATATCTAATATCCTAGTGAATTAAATGAGATGGTAATCGACTACAAATATACTCGCCTAAATTGCATAATGTTCAGTTAATTTTGAAAGAAAAAGCGGCATTACTATACTTAGTTACGGGCCGTTTGCTTGCCGCTAAATCACGGCTCATATTTTTGAAAAATTAACAAATATGAGCTTGATACTGAAACATTTTTCAACTACTTTGCCCAGACGTTAGCATAACTATGCCATGTCCTTGCTACACCCTCACTACCGTGCTAGAAAGACGATCAAAATAACGAAATGAAAAATAATAAGGCTAAAAAGGTACGCTTATCCAACAAGGGATCCATCACTTTCACACGATCGACTGAATGAATCAATAAATTCCAACAAAACATTTACTACCAGCTAACAGTTAATGAGTGTTCCGCAATAAACTATAAGTACCCCCCATAAGACCGCATGTACCGGAATTGAATTTTCCCGTCCCGAAGCTTTGAATTCCTCTAAAAAAATCGATCTCCGCATCTTCCCGCCACCGACTATCCCGCATGTACAATCAAACGCTTTAAATGCTAGGTAGGGCGTGCGCTCTACCAGGGTCACCTTCAGTATAATTTATTCGTCTCTTCGCCAGTGTTATCTGTTGCTACCAATCGTCTCTGTGTTTATCCGCATGTCGGTTTCTACTTTCGTGCAATGGAACCCTTTAAAACTTCTTTTCTTCAAGATCTCACTTTATGCTCCATTATGTTTTTCTGTCGGTTGCTGTAAAACGAAGCCCCCGTTTTGTCAGTGGAGCTTCTGCCCCTTGGCATTGCCACAGCCTCAACCGCCACGAACGCTGAGACTGCGAACACGACGCTAATGAGATCATTGTGCGACATCAACAACAAGTGCCGTTTGCCCCTTGATGCGCACACCATCTGCAGAGTTTCTCGTGGGCCGTGCCGCTCAATTTGCGCTTTCTCCTTCCGCCGCACCTCTTCCTTTGCGTTTAACGTGGCCGGCAGCTTGGTCTCACCAGCAACAGCCGTTATTGTTACTGCTAGGCCCTTTGGATTCTTTGTCTTGTCCTCTTAAACCGAATCCTCATGCTAACATCGGGTAACAAACGACACGTTTTCGTGACAGCCGGGAGATGTGAGATCTATACCGATCACAAAAGTGCCACCACAAATGAACAATGCCTTCGATCTCATTCGCATCCGAGGACGTGTAGTCCGAAGAGTATGAAACATTATGACATAGATCGATTGCATTAGTGTACAAACCGGAAACTAGATCTGATCTAGAATTTTGGAGATCGTATAATCTAAATAATCGTAAGAATAATGTGTTCACGGTATCGATTTTTCCAACCAAACAATACACCTAATGACTCTTATCATTAGGTTATCATTCGAGTTTATGTCAAACAGCGCCTTTCGACGTCGGCCTATCTTCTAAGTATCCTTTTTTGTATGCAAAAATTCACTAGGACATTTAGCTGAGATATTCTGCGCGCACCTGTATCGTATAGAAGAAACGAAGTGGGGCAGAGTAGATTCAGGGCAAGGGTCTTCATGGTTAAGACGGTAGCATAATCCGCCACTAACCCATTTCGTATGAGTAAAACGACTTCTTTTGAAAACGCACCGTTCGCATTGCATTGCACCTTTTCCGTCGTCATCGTCATTGAAGCATTAACAGCGGAAGGGTATCACGCTTTCTGATCTCTTACTTTGCACTACCCAACGTTTGCCTCGCTGAGTCCCATCTTTGCCTTAGTGACGTCTTCTGTTATCTGCAACCAATAATCCTCATAGTTTCTCTTTTGCAACATTTGATACGAACGTATTGTAATTAAATTGCCCTTTTCCCTTTCTCGTTCGTCACTCCCACAACCTATTTACCCGCAGAAGCCTGATGGGCGGGCTGATACTCCGAGCCCCGACTGTTTTCGTTTGACGAATTGCCCCGGCCCTTAGATACTGCGGCCCGCTTGCCTTTTTCTCTCTGCATGGGCGTCGTCGTTCCCTCCAGGCTTTGTCCAGGTTCTTGCCCTGCTGTCCAGCGCAAAGGCGACAGAAGCCAGCAACTGACACATGTGGTACCAGTGATTGTTGCAGAGCTTCTGATCTTTACTTTGGTTTCACTATGCATCCTGGTTCTACCCGTTGCCTACCTACCTAAGAGCCTGTGCGTTGCGTTGCACTGTCCTTTGTCGTTATTCGTTTCTATATTTTGTGAGAACAGCAGCAGAATTTTATTTTTCGCCACCACTGTTTTGCCCTCCCCCTCCCTCCCCCCGTGTTTTCTCTTTTCTCAGTGCCATTCATTGTCCTTCAGTGATCTCTTCTTTTTTTTTGCTATCAGTGTCCTCCGGTGCCACTCTACTTGTACAATGTCCGCCGCAGCCGCCGTCTGAAACAATATGCGGTCAACCGTTGCCGGCAATATAACCGTTTCTACTTCCAGAAGTGCCAGGTTGCGTTTAGTCATTTCTTGCCAGCTGCCATTCTTTCTTGCCTTTTTCTTTTTAGACCACAACACGACTTGTATTTACGTTGGATTGCTAAACATAGAAATGTGTGCTAAATGGCGTGTACCACACGATTGAAGTTTGCAGATACGGTAGCAGCAACAATAACAACGACAACAATAGCAGACGCAGAAACGGGGCTAGCAAACGATATGTTCTTGCTTTTTTTATTGGTTTGCCTGCCACCTTAGCATGGGACAACCGTCGACGGACGTTCTTCCCTTTGTAGATCGCTGGAACTAATGTGTGCCAGCCAGCAACGGTGCGCGAGCCACACGTCTGAACTAGTGAGCTTGTAAAGGACTGTTGCTACTCGGAGATTACTCCTTGTGCTATTCTGACAGATTCCAACGGCCATAGCGTAACTGGTACGACTTGCAATGAAGAAGCTGTACGAAGAGGGAAAACATGGAGCTATACAGAGAACGGGGAGAGATGGCTCAAGCAAACGCAGCTGCGTGTGTTGCTAAAACAACTTGAAGCCGCGGTTGGACGACACATCGTAAAATGGCTTTGTCACAGATACTGTTCGCACGTGGCTGGTTCAGCTGCTATGTGGGTTCTACGGGCAGAGCTAACCTGGCGCCAGTTGATACTAACAAAACATAGACGGCTTCGATAATCCGATGCATGACTAAATCGTTGTACCATCAAGGTCCCTTAGGAAGGGGTATAAGTAGCTTTTCTGTAGGCTAGCCAGAATAAGGCAAGGATAGATCACGCCCATCGACACAAACAAGGGAGGTTTATAATAACTACAGCAGTATTGTGCAACGTTATCGTAAAATAGGCCCAGCGAGTATATGTAATGTTGTATTTGCGCTATCCTGCCGGTAAATAAGGTCAAAATTTGGATATAGTCAGATAGTAGATTTAGATCGTGGACTGTTTTAAACAACAAGATAACTGCAAATCATCAACAGCTAAGATTAATAAGAATGTTCTTCCCAACAATGAGCTAAAGCTTACTTGCTTCTATTTTATAGATTTTTTTTATCAATTTTACAATCGGCTATCAACAAGAGTCTTCAAGACCATTGAAGCCTGGAACAGCGTTAAGCACCAATCCGTGTGTGGATCACTTCACACGTCCCCAGAGAATAAAAGCAGCTTATCTATCTATAGGTACGTTACTTCGCAATACTGGGGCACTGCTGCACACACGTTGTCTTTCTCGACTGGAGCCGTTCGCTCCATGCTTAAGTAGCCACCTAAAATCACGATATACAGGAATAATCATGTGAAAGACACCAAGCACCATGTATGTAGGCAAAATTCATTAAAGTTACTCCGAGGCAGTAGGAAATCCTTTACCATTAAATAGGTGCTAGCAGTGTTAGGTGAGGCTACCCGTCTTCCAATCTAATTCAACTTTGGCACTTGCGACAAACTTATTTTCTTCACGCCCGTCAACCCTCCTTAGTTGTTTTATTTTATTGAATATTTTCCGTTAATGTTTATATCACTCGTGTGTATGTATATCAAATATTTCAAATAGCCAAGGGCAGGGTTAAGCTGAAGGGCTTTACTGGACGTGAGTTTTACTAAAACAGGCCCTGCGACGAGGACAATAGCAGCAGAAAGGGAACGCATGCAGAACGACCTCGTGTTGGTGTTTACTGGGTAACCAACAGCAATCCATCAATATATCGATGCTCCGTAGAGCTTCTCGAGGAGTGCTCTGATACGACGTGCGTCAAGAGCAAATATGAAAATACATCGCTTAACAGCAGTTTCGTCGAGAAGTAAGTGTCGGCAGTCGAACAGACGCTGAAGATATCTCGGTAGGTCCGACGCATACTGCCGTATAACGTCTGGTAGAAGACATTTAGGTAGAGTGAATAGGGCGCAACTCAAGTGTCAGCAAACATCTGACATTGGCTGGAAGGCGCCGTGTGGTAAATATCAAAGCGGTTCTGGATCTTGAGAACAAGTGTTTTCGGTGTGATGATAGAAATACGCGTAGACAGTCTATTTTTGATCTTCTAATAGCATAGAGAAGTGTATTTTTAAAAAAATTTGAGTAGCCAACGGGGCTGTGTTGCCAATGGTAAAAGTGACTTATATTTGTTCAGTACAAATGATTACTACCAACGAAGACAGTTTTAGGTTAATGGGTTTTTCAAGCAGCAAGTATCAATTGGGCACATTTGTCACATAATGCAGCCGAAACACATGGGTAAGTAGCTTTTCAGTTACTTACCCATGTGTTCGTTCCTCGAAATCGCCACAAGCAGTTGTTCTTACTATTGGCTCCTTTTTTTTGTCTCAGTTGTAGGATCCATGTATACGTTTCTCCGCGCGTTCGAAGCGTCACAAGTTTCGAGGCTGCCAGATCGCCTGATCGTAGGAGTTAATTTGATCGCCTATACAACGAAATGCTATTGCAATTACTTTCTAAGCTTAGGCTTCTTTCTATTCGATAAACCAGTGGGAAAAAAAATACCACGAATCAACAAAAACAAAGTCAACGCAGCTCGAGTGTCAATTGTACGACTCGAGTTGCGCTCTCGTCATCCTGCCTTTTGAATAACGTCAGCTTCACTCCCGTGCATCCAATCAAGGTAGTTGTGTATGAAATAATTTCACGCTTTTGGGTTCTTAAGTGGCCATTTTGCGCTGAACGTAGCAGTAACAGCTGTGTTATAGATTTATTCTGCTTCATCCACACGCAATAACCGGTGAAGAAATAGCTAAGCAGACGGAAAACGTCGCTCATAGGGAAATAGCAACTCCTTATAAGAAGCAAAATATGAAGTGCAGCTGTGACTATGATAATCTTTGCTACTGCTGGTGTAGCTATTGCTAGTCGAACGGAAAATGTCAAAAATCTGACTCTGCTGCATTTCTGGGGATCTGTTTCCCGTCTTTTATTTGTCCAGAGCAGAATAGAGAGGGGTATCTAGAGATCGATTCAGGTAAAGTATGAACCAGTTGGTAGTTTGGCGTATAGTTGGTAATGAGCAGTCGTCACTAACCTAAACTTAATTAATGTTGTACAATTTCGATGAAACGATTCTTTTGCGTTGTCATCGCATTCTTCATGTTTCGTAAGTTCCTAGAATGCATTTTTTATTATAACTGCAAAACTTCCCATTGAAAAAACGGGGCTAGCTACGAGCCTGCTGGAGAGAAAAATGGTCTGCTCGAGGAGAATGGCAAATGGCAAATTGCGTCCACGGACGCACCGCGCCGATTGCTTTAGAGATTGAAGCTGACAGTTCACAGGCCCTATGGAAGACCCGACCAAAATTGGTCCGGCCAAGCAACAGAAAGAGTCGAGTTGATCAATTTTATTTTTTGCCTTGCATTTTTTTGGCCTTCGCTTCAGCGTACCACTACGATGGCATTGGCATATATTTGAAATAGAAATATTTCGACATTTTCAGAGCACTACTGTCTCTATCGATGTCCGAACCGTGTAGCGGCCTATTCTGCGCTCACGAGCTGCATAGCTGAAGTATTCAACGAAGACTCTTTTCTGATTAGTGCCTATCGAAATTCAATATACAAGGATAGTATTCTAGCTTAGTACATCTGTACATACGCGTAAGCATTGTCGAAATTAAATAGACGCGCTCAACGCTGATTTAATCAAAGGGAGGAAATCGGCTTGTCTTTCAATCGAGTTCCATTATAGAAGTCTTACTTGAAATCGAATACGTAAATGCCCATACTTTAGTCACATTCAAATTTCCCTTTAGGAAACACAACAAATTAGAGCTTACGGGCTAATCTATGATACGGCATAGTTCCGACAGTCAGACAAATTCCACGGCTGCCTCTCGCTTTATGTAAAGAAAACGATGTGAATAATTTTTAATTACGTTTATATAGCCTAAACGTGATACAAGCACTTAATAAAGGGCCAGCCTTTTCGTTGCATCAGCCCTATCCGACAAAAACGCTATGCAAAATCTATTGTTTCTATCAATAAATTTCAACCTTCAGGGGTGCAAGTTTTTTAGTAAAAAAATGATGATGTTCTTCTTAAATCAACGCAAATAATCCAATGTAACTCGTCTATCGGCTCGTAGCTGATCTACGTCTCATCACTCATTCAATCCGCTACATAACAAAGCTCTCTCTATTGCGATCATTATCTCAGCGTCGTGCGCAGCGGTTCCAACCTCTTCCATTTCTAAATTTTGTTTGCGTGGATGGGGAGGACTTTACTAGCTCAACAACGTCGTGGTCACCATTTTTGGCCGTCATTGATATCACCGGTGCCGTTTCCTTTCTGCGGGAAGCAGCAGCACTGCTCCTGAGCGTAATCTGCCAGTTCCACTTACGACCAGGCTGGGGTTACTGAGAAAAATAGGGTGAGGCAAGGGGAAGGGAAATGGGGGGTAAAATGGGGTTTTGGCCTAGGCTTGACTCGTGGCTGGTGCCATGCGAAGCGAACCGCAAGCGCCAAGATTGACGGGCCAGCAACCAAACTAGCACTGCCGTCCGTCAGCGAGCACGTCTCGGTAGGTAGATATCGGCGTGAGCTTTGACCATTAGAAGTCGAGCAGCAGCAAGTAAGATAGCGTCTCACCTTTACTGCTGCTCGTACGGCCTCTGTTGGTCTGCTGCCGTCGTCACCCCTCAACTTGATATATGGTAGACGATATGCCCATATACCCATCTTGTCGAAGCCAGCTGCTTGGAAGAGAAGTAGGCAATGTGGCTCTTAGTACTCTAACGGGACCTCTGCTTGTTCAAAAAGCTATTGGCTGTCTGGACTCTTGGCTAGGTCTGTTTCGATCACTGTGACGCAGGCAATGAATTTTTGGGACCTTATCTTCGGCGTCCCATTGGGCACCTCCTTTACCGAATTGAGTGCTGTACCCGTTTGAGTTAGATAATGTTGCAATGAAATGCAATGATGACGACAGCGGGGTTTGGTACAATCGAAGCTACAACCTTTGCGATTCGTTATGGCGAGCCAAAAGAGAAAATCGACTGCTCTGGCCGATAACCTGATGAAGACGAGCTTTTTTTTTGTGAAATTGAAGATAGACGTTATGTACACTCCCATGTACCTAGGTCCTTATACTATAATATTACATTAGGTATTGAAATAGGAAAATATGGATCAGCCACCATGTAAGGTGCGGTAGCTTCATCGATGATAGGGATGTGATCGGATGTACATTTATGTATAGGCGGGAAATTTTTCGCTAACTTCACCTTTTCTAACGCTAGGTGCTGGGCAATATTTAATTGTTTTCTGCAACTTTATTTGCCATCATTTCCGTTCTTGTGTCGGTTTTTACCTGTTGCAAAAAATTGAATCTAAACATCGCTCGCGAAGCTCGTTTCAGATACATCATGCGGTATACAAAAATTGGCTTGGATGACGGCGCTGACTACGACATGTGACGTAAAGGACATTCATGTGACACAGCAAAGGCTAATGGCTGCAAGTAAAGTAAATGTGCAAAAAAAATTCAAAATAAAGTACCTCTTTGCATTGGGCACTCTGATCGGGAGGCTTTTTTTGTCTTGTAGATGGAACTATGCTATTGACGGTGCAGCAACGAGTCGCTTATCATGGGGTACTTTTTGGGGAAACAAAAGAAATTCTTTTGCGTCTATATCTATTTGAAGTTTTCTATAGGTCCTGAAATAAACGGCATCAAACTGCACAAAAGAAAAAGTACTAAAAAAAAACTCGATTCTAGATTCAACTGTAACCCTACGAGCTTTCAAATCATGAGCTAAACGCCCATTTTTCAATTTTTATAGCAAGATCGGCGTATCAACCCTTATTGAAGATCCTTACACCGGCGATGTCCTTGTAACAATTGATAGGACACGAATGTACATATATATATATGTATATATACGCATAGATCTGTTGTAGCGTTCAATTAACTTAACGACGCACAAAGCTATACGCAGAATGTATATATGTTTATTTAGAAATCGATTTTTATGAGTCTGTTCTACGCAAAATTGTCACTTGATCATTACCTACCAAGCCTTGTGGTAGGCTTAGGGTCCAGAGGGAGTTCAGAATCTATTCTTATTAGTGGTCTGTAGCATCTAAAAGCCTCTGCGGGCAAGCTGCAAAGCTCCTATATTCCCTGCTACTATTTTAAAATCAACGAGACGTTTAGACAACATATAGCGACTTGCATAACTCATTATGTGAACCATTGCCAGCAGAGCAACTAATTTTGCTTTATCAAGTCCAGCCAACAACAGTCTGAGAAACCACCAACTAGAAACATTAGCGAAAAGCGAATGGAGAGTCACGATACCCCAGATTTCGCAAATGAAGCAATAACAGTGGTCGCATCAGCACGAGTAAGATACTTTCATTCCCAGCGATCCGCGAGCCCCGGTGAACTCCCAAACTTTGGGGGCTCCCGGGGTGAGGTCGGAAAAACGTGGCTGGAACTCTGTTTGGTTCGATTGTTCCGACACAGGAGTTGCGTGTTCCACATCGAAGGCAAAGTGCTAACCGAGCACAAAGAATCATTACGATTAGCAGCAGCTTTGCTATATGCCTCCGTTCTGTCCATTGCCTCGGCAGCATAAGCATCAGCCTGTACGGGCGTTCGCAGCAGATAATCGTCACCAATCGTCCCGTCAATGGCTTGGTCTTTGCCCGGTGTGGCGGCCTCTCGTGCGTTTTGGGGCCTGCATTAGCTTATGGCTGGTAAGCGGATCTGTGTCGAACTGGGCTAGATGAAGACCAAATAGAGACATACGCGCCGTGTCGACATTTGCTGATCAAAGATGGGAGCTAAAACGAACGTATCAGCGAAAAAGGAAAATTAGCAAACATGGCAAGTCATCGGCCACAGAGGAAGCCAGTGGAACCGGAGAAGACCGAAAACGGACGAAGAAAACGCACGCGGGAAGGGGAACGGGAGAAGCACCAGACAATACGGTCAACCATGTTCTCTGCGTACATAGAGAGAGCTTGTTTGGCAAACAAGCTCATTGAGGTACTTTTCCAGCGATGAACTTTGGGGAAATATGGTGGAGAGGCTGTGCTGATGCCGGGAAAGACGGCAGAGAGACAAAGAACGCAGCCGAAGCGAAAGATGTGTCCGCCGACCTGATTTAGAGTGCAGGTTTAAGCAGCAGGAAAAATCGGCCGCTATATGCTAGTAACTAGTTGTCCTGTCTTACCTGGCTAAAGAGAAAAATCTCGAAGTGCGATATATTTCGCCTGATTATACGTATAGGGGGCAGGGTGCGAGAACGGAGAGCATTGCATTGACAATGGATAATTATCGACCATTGTCTGCTAGTGGTAGATGTTAACGAATTGAAAGATGAAGGGGGGCTATAATTTATTGCTGAACGGTGGTACAAAACGGATACGGTCAGTATGTAGACGCGTATATACATCTAAGATCATCAGACAACATATTTACTACTGTCGAGAAACAAAGAGCTTTACTATTGTATCTGTAAGGAATCTTTTCGTTTTTACGAAAACGGACGTACAACGCCTCAATATGTGTAAGTGTCTGATCTATATTGAGTCAACGACGGGTTTTCTATTGGGGGAAAAGCAGAGATCGGATAACTTCTTGCGACAGGGTTATCAATGCCTGGGTCGACGTTAGGCAGGATCTAGTAACTCACGATCAACTGCTACTTGCAGCGGGGCTCTTTGAAGCGTCTAAATGTGTCTGTAATATTCGACGCAGCATAATCGTAGTGAATGTCCATAAAAGTGACTACAGCCTGTGGCTCTTCATCCAGCTCGATAAGTCTTTCACGTAACGGTCTCTGACGTAGAATAAGGCGATAAAATATGTGGCAATGTATCTGAACAACCTGAGCGGCGCAAGTCAATTGCTATCGATAGTTCATACAAGCCTAGCGGTTCAAGCGGAAATGCAGACGAAGGGTTGGTTAAATGTTCGCTTCGAATTGCCGAAAATTAATCACATTACTTTGTTCTTACACAGGCCGATATAACGCCTGTATCTTTTCTTCCATTTGTTGCATATAATGGCAGTGAATAGAAACATCTAAATATAAGAGCACACTGCGGCGTACTCTGGTATAATAATAGAACTCGCACGTACTTCTTTAGAAAAGAGGAAACGAAGTTCGATGCGTAAATGTTATTATATCTCTTTTTAGCACAATTTACCACATACTCTTAAAAACACGACCGTAATTGTGAGCAGAATACGATGTCACTTTCGATACGAACATGCGGCTCAGTACAAAGGCCAAGTGTTCCAGGGACGCCGCATAGTTAGCAGAGACCTTCGCAGACTGGCATTTCCGTTGTCTACATTGATTACCTGCATCGCTCTCACATGAGTGTTGAGGTGGGTCAATGCACGTGTATACCTATAGGGTTGGTACACTGGTTATAGGGTTGGCACGCTGGTTTCGGACGAAATTCTGTTGCGTCTGCAGAATCACTACTGGTAGCTATTGTTCTACCGGTATTGATATATGCAGCCGTACTCGCTGTCCGAGCTGCCTCGTGGGCGTGTTAGTGTTGCTGAGCATGAGCAAACACCCATTGCGATGTTGCTAACATTATTGGGCAGCAGACCCCGCAAACGCTGAGATCTCACCGATCGACCAGTTGCCACGTATGGAACTCATACAAGGTGCCCCACGACGAGCGAAACACAACTACGGAGCTCCATTCGTCGTTAGACATAGTCAGCCTTCTTTCCTTCCTTTCTTTGTTGGACAATGCCGAAGGAAACTGTCGTAGAATCGAACTCTCCAACTTTTCTCCGTCTCTACCGCTCGAGCAAACAACGAGAACGTAAAACGTGGGGTAAAGCTGGACGCACTCCGTCATCGTACCACGGTTGTGGTTGTCGTTACCTGGAGTTAGTTGACAGAAGACATCTGTGAAACGGGAAGACGTGGGCGGCAACATAACAAAGCCCAGATTGGGTGATGTTGTTCTAGATACACCGGTACCAAATCATATTACGCACAAGCACACTCGCGCGAAGACACATTGAGTCTTGCTTGACAGCGACGCGGTTTCGCCTCTACTAAAGATAGCGGAAAGAAATTTGCTAGCACAAATAATGCTGCAGTAATTGTAATTGAAAAATAATAATTGTAGGTTGAAAAAAATATTCGTTCTTTGGGGTCTCCGCGATATATTGAGGCATCGCACTAGCGTTTTTGAAGGAGTTGGAGACCGTGTGATGGGGACGTCGAGTAAGTACTAGTTCGACACTACGAACAACGGACAGCTGATGATAATATTTGTCTCAAACAAATTGCAGATGTTGCGCGATTTGCCATATAATAGTAATAGGAGTTAGCCTGAGAGCTGTGACTCTCATGATGATGACTGGATAGACGATTCAGATCAAATTCGGAGTTTCATGCTTGGCATTTGCTTTTTTTAAGCTTTTTTTTTTTTTTAAGCTTAAGTGCCAAGCACTTAAGCCATTAAGTATCATTTTAGGCAGTTGGCTTCCGACACTTTTTTCAGTTTAATAGACCAAGATGTGGCCATCGCAGTGCTACGAAAATTAGGCGAACGGTCTATGAACCTGCAGCAGAATGTAGCCATAATGGCAACAGATCTCAACAGTTTGTAATACGTAGCTATTAAGATCACCTATCGCGAATTTCAAAAAGATATTTTAAGCTTAATATTCATAGTATTGATGCCCCTCTATTGAAAAAAAACGAGTTTGGTGAACATGGAACTAGCATAAAAGTAAGGAAGAATACAGGGCTAGTCTGTCTTTTGTGGACCCGTGCACTTGTGGGTTGTCTATGGATCGTTCTATCTGAACGAAACAAAGTCTAAGAAGCAATAAAGCAAATGTCACAAACCTACTAGCGCCGTCCATTGGTGTGCTGTGGCACGGATGAAGGGTCGTTCGGCGAGAAATAGAGAAGCGTATGAAAATCCTACGCAATAAAATGACATGATAAAGTTGGATTTCTGCTAAATTAACCCACCTACTGTCGAAGCATGCAGAGGGATACACGTAACCTGGGAGCCAGCCAAATTGTGGGCAAAAATTGCAGCGTTTGTTAAAGGTCTTCTTTTTTCCGTAGGTACAGCCTCAGTTTATTTAGGATCATTCCTCTTGGCAAGCGGATGTCCGGAACCAGTTAGCGGTATCCAATCACTGCCTGACTTCCTAGGCCGGATGACACTTAGTATCGATGGACCACAAAATAATCTAACCCTATGATCGTTTGTGAGTCCATCACAGCATACCTTCATATCACCTATCCAATTGTCGGCTATGTCAGAGATGCGCGGGCCGTATCCTAATTTATAATATATGCCACGCTTGCAGGTATGTGCAACGCATATCGATTCCCCAGACGAATGCCGCCTAGATGTCCTAACTGTCAGCAAACGTCCACGGATGGAATGGCAATATTAATGGACATCAGGGCCGGGCACCTTATAAACGCGTTGGGGTATCGTCGTCCATTATACTAAACTAACTAGGTATAAATGTAATTCATACGGCGATCATAAAAGGAAACGTTCACTGAGGATTGTGAGCGACCTGCACGTAAGCAATACACAGCTGATATATTTAGTTCTTAATGTACCTAGAAAAAGTAATATTCATCTTTGTTTTAAAGTAATGTATTTTTTTACTACTGATAGAAATCAAACCAGTTCGATCGAGTAAGATGAAGACCCTATGCCGATCTATTGATGACAGTTAAAAGGATTATTTCTGCAAAATTATAGAGAACGGCGAGAAAAGCCCAATTAAGTAGTTCTTTCTGTAATAGTTTTGGCGTCATGCCGTGCTACAACAGAATTCAACAGCTCATTTATATCTGTTGTAACTTTTACGTTCTTCTAATGGTTTCTTACCATTCTCTGTTGATGGTTCGATCGATCAGATTTATTAACGCAATAAGGAATCGTTGAAGGTAGGAAGAACGGATTTAGGGGATCAACAACAAATGACCCAAAGCAACAGCGGTCGATCCAGCATCTGGCGAATAAACTCTATAATACGATAGCTGAGATTGCCAGTTTGATCGAGCCTTTAGCGGATTCTTTCAAACTGAATACCGGAAGCACACATCGATCTTCTACGTTAGAAACAAATCCACCAATGTGATTTAGCGGCAGCAATCAGGATCGATCAAATAAGCATCAGGTAAGCCGATAGCAAATAATCCAGTAGATCGCATGCGAGGTCCGACGAAACTGGCGCAACAGAGAGGCGTAAAGGTAATAATTTCTTCACTATCAATAGATATATAATCTGTCACTATAATTTGCGGGACTGCCGTCTATTAACAGCCAGCTTTTGACCTGTCAGCACAACATGTCCCATATTTCCCTGCTTTTTCTCGTGTGTCTGTCCACTGTACAATGTACATACGAAGGTCGTCTGATCTGCTAATTAGATCAGACGATATAATAGATCTAACTTTTCTCAAAAATGAAGATTTTAGATTTGACGCTTAACGCCGTTATCCCTTTCCTGCACGAACCAAAGCCTCTTTTCGCTCGGTAGCGAACCTAAACCACCTTATCTCCTACCCCTACGTTTGATCGGGACACATGTTACCATAGGACCATTAGAGGGCTATGGTCTAGCGAAACACGTTACTGTCTTTACCTGATTATTACTAGTACTAAACGTACGATACTCATCGTACGTAGTATACGATACTTATCGTTATGCAATATGAGTAAACATGTTGATAAGTTGCCGACGAATATGTCATACGCTGTTACTACTGAGTCGCTTCTCCCAGCTTCGATATTTTTAATAGATTACCACGTCCATTTGGTGACCAATAGTCCTACCGAATGGACTATCGAACAGTGTATCCCAGCATTATCGAACGTTGATTCCTTTTTCCCTTTTCACATACAGTAACCGAACGGTGACTGAATAGCAGGAGACTTGGGCCCGCTGCTACTTCAAGTCTTATTTAACACTTTACCGCCGATTCATATGCTGTTTGTAACAGGTCGCTGTGGATCAATCGGAATGGCCGGTGAAAACTATTTACTTCCAACACGGACAACCGTCAAACGATTGACAAACCATTGATTCTATGGTATACACTCACGTTACATACTTCTGGATTATCCACAGACCTTAATGAGCGAGAGCATTCAATACCTTCAGCAATTCGCATACACGTATCATACGTTTGCCGATTCGAAGTCAGTTCAATAGGACCTCAAAAGACAATAATGCGGCTCGAAAATTAGGCTAATTATAGAAACGCGTTCGCGTATTTAATCCTTATGGGGCTTAAAGTCGAAGTCATTGACGGTCACGTTGGCGGTGACGGCATAAGGAACATACATGACTCCAATGAGTCTGATAACCCTGAAAAAACTACGAGTCGGCCCTCGTCTGGGTAATGAAATAGAAGGTTCGAATGGTGCGTCGTTATGACGGGAACGCCAATGTTGCTCCTAAATGATAAAACTAGCTGAGTAAATGCGTGAATGATACAACATACTGTGTTCTATTTGATCTAAGTTTATTGTTAAAGATCTTTACGTTGAATTATGAAAAATAAAAAGATCATAAATTTAGCGATTATTACTACCATTGAATCACACTATAGCTTCTATAACGGCTGCAACCTTCGCTGTATAACAGTGACTTAACAGGCAGGGTAAAACGTACTATATATAGCCAAAACCTAGCGAGTAAGTATACCATGAATATACGATTATATAATCAGGAACTAAGGGTCCTTAACCCCATTGAGCTGTGCCAGCCCTATATTGTATCTGTTAGCCAGTTTGTCGATGTTACTACTTTGTTTCACAACTGGTAATAAATAAAGCTAAGCTGACGTCTTCTTCGAGTATCTTACGTTTGGCCATAATCTAGACGCATCCCGGTGACGGTTACGCACACTTATAAGAAACTGTGTACCAAGTTCAAGGTTGTTCCTTGATGCTTTACTGAAATCAAGTTCTTATAGGCTTTGTTCTCTGCGTCGACGTCCGCACTCGGCAATTGGGCATAAATTAGATGCGATACAGTTATCTGGTTGCCGTTGTTGATTTTTTCATATTGCTGTACATACGCACAACTTTCGGCGGACAGACAAACAGATTGCCCAGACGCAACAGGTTCTGCCAGATCTCTATCATTGGCCTTACTAAACCGTCCTACTCTTGTCCGAATGAAATGATTTTTTCTATTGATATTACCTGACATATTTCAACTCTGTTTAATGCCAGCTGTAGTCTTACAGAACTAGAATTGGCAGTAGATCTAAGCGCGATTTTAGCGATGCTGAAATTGATTGTTCAGACTAATACGAATAAACGGTGAGCAATTTTCTAGAGAACTGTCTTCTCATGCAAGCATTTAAGCCCGGTTTTTTGGTTAAATTAAGTTGAACCTAAGGGGAGCAGACCTTACACGAGAAAGAAATTGGTTTTTCTTTGTTCTTGGCCGGCTCTCGAATGCCTGAAGTGGCTTACAACTTCCGGCCCTGGAGTTTCTTTCGACACTGGTGCTATAGAGTTGGCAAGATGTACAAGATTAGCATCGTAGCTACTCAACCTACATATCTATATATTAAAACGAAAAGAGGGAACACCGAAGGCCACATAAAACCAATCGTAATAACCTTATGTAAGCTATTTATAATAATATTCTATTGAATACAGACGTTACGAATAGTTACCAGCAGATAACAAAATGCTCAAAATATTATCAACATAAAGCTCTGTATTTTTTTCTTCCTCCAATTATGTGAAATTAAGCGCAGTTGACTCCTTTAGTTTGTTCCTTTTGAATTGTTTCAACAGTGCCATAAATCCGTCCATTGGACCCTGTTTAAAATAGCGTACATATGCTTGTTTCTGACGCTGCCTTGACCATCTCACAGCACCCGTCGTTTGCCTGACCTTTCCATTTCTTTTCAAAACCCAGGCTTTGTCGAGTTATATCTAACTTCTCAATTTCAAGCGTTTCTGTTGTACCTTGAATTTCAGCTATGCGAGTTCCTAACCGCCCACAAAACTCACGTCTGGTCAACCTTCACTTCATGGCTTTGGTAGACCTGTCGATTGTCCTCCCTGTCCTGCTTTACTGTTCTGACCGGGCAAGACCCTTGCGATCATACCCCCAACGGTCCCGAATTCGGAAGCCCGCACCTCCGCTGCCGCCAACAACACTTCAGTGCTCCAGTGACGGGAGATCCGACTCACGACCCGACCCTCTTTGTGGCCTAGCAAGCCGACCGTCTCCCGTCTGTGCGTATCATGCTCGACCTAATCGCAATTCTGGTATTCAATTTGTTTTAGATTAGGAATACGAATGCCATGATCACAGTTGGTGGCTCTACGCGTGTCCAGAAGCTAAGTGCCTCTTGCACCAGCTGCCAGAATCCAATAGCCGACCCTGCGGCGAACTCGCGAGGCTCTGGATCCCATGGATAAGAGTTCACTTACTAGGTCCCGCATGCTCTGCCCTACCAACTTCGGTCCAGGTTTTTGTACCAGTCTCATTTGGCCTCGCTGCATCACCATGTCCATCCAGTAGAAGAGAGGAAAATAAATCACCTACATGCACGGTTACCACGAAGACTAGATTGTATGTGAATACGTGCCCGACGAAACACGACGACAGCAAGGATGGTTGTCAAGTCCTTCATATATCGGCTACCGCTAGCTGTAGTTGCAGTAGAATCCACTCCATCTGTAATTTCTCTCTTCATGTACCTCGCTGCCTTCTCTCAAAATCGGGCCCGTGTATCCGAGTAAGCGGGCACCCGTCAGCTACCAGGGAACTGAAATCAACTCTGCACGCCACTCGTATGCAGCTGAGTCCCCTTAAAAGAAAGTAAGGGGAGGGGGGGAGTAGGCGAACGTAACGTCGCGCATCGAATGGGTGACAATTGAGGAAGACTAGCTGTGGTCGTTTGCTGAGCTGGTAACCGCCGGGTCTTTCCTGCTGCCGGCTTTTGCTCACCGGTAGGAAGGAAGCGGTATCTAGCCAAGCTCCAAAGACTCCAGGGTAGACATGGAGGGCGAAGGGCGGAAGAGAATGTGAGCACAGCCTGGCGGGACACGCCCTGGTGACTCCACGCAATTACCTCTATCGAAACTGGCAATCGCGAGCCGTCGAGCAGACGAGCGTCCCAGTACCCGGCCGCTGCTATCCGTCGACAAAGTCATTCATGATCCTCAGCTAACTAGAGGAAAGAAGGACAGTCAAGAGCAGACTCGGCTACTCTGGGATTTCAGCTAAGGAAAGAATACCAACGCTTTGAGAGGACACATGCGTACCCGTTGACCCTTCTTTAGCTCATAGTCGGGTACGTAACATAGAGAGATAGATAGATCCAGTGCACACAGACACGGGCTAAGAAGGGGATAGGGGCGAGTAAGCTTACATAGGCTGATCACAAGGATAAGATTACTCAGACATATGCGTAAGGCACGGAGCGCCGCCAGTACGCTGGAGCTTACACGCAAACGAATTTACCGCCATACTATTGCTACTGGCGTCGCCGCAATCCTGCCAGGTAATAGCGGCCGTGGTAGACAATGTTGGTCTTCCGACACTATCGAAAGACCTCAATATCCTCGTGAAGTCATGAGGCGTACTGGACAAGGTCATACCTTAGGCGGGGTCAGCCACAAGAAAACTCAGCGCTGATTTTTTCGATAGAGCTTCTGAGGCGAAACTTGACCAGTGGCCACTTATTCTCCCTATTTATCACCTTTGGATTACCCAGCGTTGTTTAACATTAAGTTATAGTTTTTCCTTAGAACCTTTGAAGGGTGCCGGGCAGCATATGAGTAATGGTCGGAAAGTTTCGAATGATGTGGCGATGTGTCATGGGCTTCTGATTCTGGTAAAATAGGTCACGGTTAAGATGTCTATGTAATAATATTCATGATAGAATAAGACACTTCAGTGTTATAGATCTAAATTGATGGTGGATGTGCAACGTTTCAAGCTGTACCTCCAGCTGACGAAATATAGTGAACCAAGTACACGCTTCGATTTGTACATGCGGTTTTTCTGGTGTTGTTTTAGATGGCTGGCTCCATTTTCAAGAATCACATATCTACACCCGGTTTCGGTCCCTACTTTTTCTTTTTTTACCAATAAATTACCGCTGATTTAACACAACGATAGGAGATATGGTAAAAATGCGTTTGTAGATCCAATATCAACGTGCTGTTGATTCAGTTTATACCTAAAAGGATTTATTCAAATTCGTTCATTGAAATTATTCGACATTCATTCGACATTGAAATTATCAAAGGCTACCTTCCATTTGACCATTTTGCCAGACGTGGCCAATAAGTAAGCAATCTTGTAATGTATATTGGGAAAAAGCCTGTTTTTGGTGGCTAATACCCAGTATCTTAAATGTGTTAGCACAATAATTATGAGTAAAAGAGCCACCAACCACGCCGGTCCAAATTTTGACGTCGGCGACAGTGACTACCAAAAGCTGATAATCAAGAAAATAAGTAACTGGGGAACAGTAAGTAGCTGAAAAGCAATAAAAAATTAAGGAAAAATGAAGAATTATTATTGAAGCTAATAATTGCTTGTATGGTAGCTATTTCATATCATAGGCCTCTCAGAGAAACCCCAAATGAACTTCAGCAAGACCCATTCCGCAACAAGACGTAAAAAAAAAAGGTTATTTCAAGGACTTACTCCTAAAAAGGGAAACAAGAGCAAACCTAAAATTAAAAAAAAATCCAGTCATGTACGAAAGCTTGCATATGCGAAATGTAAATCTTAATTCCGATTACCTAAACAATAAGCAACAGCACATCTATATACGTACAAATGCCGCTATTACGTTATTCCTTAACGATACCGTCAGTGCTTGACTCAGAAAAGTGCAGGCCATATCTCTCTAAAAACGTCTGAAATCCTAAATTAATAGTAAAAGCAAATAGGTCTTTTTTTTGTTCGAGTAATATCGAGCATTACAAACACAAATAATTGAAAATGTCCTTAGATGAATGCTCCTTCTGGTCCTGGATTCGAATCTAAATTTCGGCTAACTGTTGGTGCCACATTTAAAAATCTAGAGAATCCTTCGCAAGTCTCGTGTAATTTTCCAATGCTAAAATAAAATAATGGCCAAAAAGGACCACTAAAAGGCAACGTTGATTTGAACTTATACTTTTCGCTTTTCCGTATTTTTTAGTCGAAGGTAAATACAGAGATACACACAACATAGCAATCGACGTCATGCGGGAAAGAAACTGAGTTGTACTGTAAAGTCTAGCCTGATTTTAACTTACATAAAACACAGTAAAGTTCCTTTTCTAACCCCGCGAACAGAACTCGCAAAACTATTCCGTGTCTCATGCTGAAACTGCTACAAGATCAAGAGGGCTTTCTCGGTAAGAAGTAGATCTTGTGGCGGTATATCGGCAGCGGTAGAACCATGGTAACCCAGAGCGGCAGCAACAGACTATGTGGAAAAAAACCAAAGTAGAATTTGCCAACGTTGGAACGTGAGAGTTGTACGTAACCGCGCCGCTGCTCGCAGCCCTTTATATCCACCGAAAACAAACTGGAGGAGATAAAAAAATTCTATTCCTCAGCAATCCCTTTAAAAGTAATTCGTTGTTTTCTTTGATGGGTACACTATTGGAAGAACTCTGTCAAGGTTGAATTTAAATTCCATTGAAAATTTGAGTGAAACTTGGGCTCCTAGATTCAAAGGATAAGCACCCATAACGACATATTCTGCCGGTATAATTTTTCTCTCAACAGGATTATGTCGCCAGAAAACTTTTTTGATTATATCTATTTGATACTCTTCATTAAAAAAAAAATTCTAAATGCGCACGACTTATCATAGTACAATGACTGAAGAGCTGTATTCACGCGGCCAGAACTCCAAATTCGTGTTTCTAATTTAACCCTGTTAAATATATCCAAAGATCTTGCGCAATTTACTTAAAAGTTGTGCTTCACTACGACATAGATCAAAATTTAAAGCCACTATATCCATTTTCAGACGTATGCTATAGTCCTAGATAGGTAAATGCAGTCTGATGACCACGAAATATCGCCATATTGTTCTTCCAATAGAACTGTGCCGCTACTGATCGGTCATAATAATTAGATTTCTAGCACAGTATGGTAATAATAAATAATAATAATAATAATGATATCACATGCAAGCCATCTCCAAGCGAAAATATAATGCAGGTACATCCCTACTGCGCGTAACGTTTCGCTGAAATCTCAAGAAACAAGTCCCGTCTATGATATATGCTATCATATCATATTCATAGATTTGATCGGGGAATCACTTATCCACTAGACTTCAGTCTGTTTTCTGTTAGAGTCTGGGAAATAAATTCACTCATAGCGAACCGAAGAGTGTGGCTTAGCTGCCATCTGATACCTGCGGTTCTGTCCGGAGCGGGAAAATGGGTTTTCCGGTTGCACCGGACGACCAGCCGGTCGGGAAAGGGGATTGTAAGATATGCGATAGCTAGAGTGCCGCCGGCACATGTACTTCGAGACCTTGGCGGTAGCGATGACGTCTAGGTAAGCGGCCCGGCAGTGTTGCTTTCTTATGCAAATAAGTACGCAAGCTCTAACCGCAGAGCGCTACCGCGTTGGCCCGCGAACAATACGGAACCCCGTACAGGGGACATGCCACTTATATGCAAGGATATACATACACATATATATAAAGCTACGACACCTAAATTGGGGCTTTTCTTACGCTATGTTTCTAAGACTCTGCCTAAATACAAAAAGATATACCAATGATTTTTTTACACGTGCTAAAAGTGTCTTTACTGGCGTCACGTTTACCCAACACACTTATGACTCTCCACTATTACAACTTAATTCAGAATCTAAACGACTCACAATTCATTCTTAAAATATTGTTTTTTACCCGTCAATACACCTTTGACAAATACTGTATGTCAAGCGATATTAGTTGGTATAAACTTGTTGGTATCATTTAAATACGTTACATACAATAAGTTCCAACATGAATTAAACCTTGGGCTAATTGTAAATCGGAAATCCCAATAAAGCAAAAAGCTCAAGGCGACAAAGCAATTCAATGAATGGAAAAGACATAGGCAAGTTTATAAATAGATAATTAATACTTTTCTCTCGGCAACGGCCACCGTTTTCTGCATCAAAGATTCGGATTTATCACAGATGACTTTCTGGACCCTTTGAATGCAAGACCAACAGAGGATCTCTCAATTTGCGTCATAGAAATTTCCACGGCATTGTATTCCACCAAGGCTAAATTCTTGTTTTCCGTAGTACCAACAACGGCGGATGAACACATTACCGTCATAACAAATGAACCGTCATAACCTGTCCCAATTTCAGTGCCGTATATATATATATATATATATATATATATACATACAACATGATGCAAAAATACTTTCACAGCGGAGACAGATGTAAGTCTAGATATGGAATAGCGTATGTTTTTATGTAGAATTGTAAACCTACTTTAGCCTCATCATATACACAAATATATTTATGCGAGACCTGTGTATCTACCTCGAACGGATGCGTGAGATAGGATTTTTATTATGTGTAGATAGACCAAAGATACAGATTCATTCATGTTTTAGCCGATCCCCCTGCGAGGTGGCGAAGATCTAACAGGCGTGCAAAAATGTCTGTATTTTCTATTTAATTATAGAAAAATGTTGAGATATATTTTTTCTTGAGTACGTGTTTTGTTAATTTAGTAATTTTAACGGTTTTGTTTTTATTCCGCATTTTCTGTAATGAATACAAGGTAATAATAATTAGTGATGAGCTAGACACACATAATTAACAAATTTATTTTATTATCATATTTCTATCGGTAATAAACTTTATCGTATGTGATTTCGTGTGCTTGACAATACAAATTCTTTCGTACAACAAAACACAAATCCCACACAAAAATTGGGTAGACCACTTATATAGTGAAAGTATTCCTAATCACCCAGCAGTATATAATCATATCGATATATGATCTCTTTTCAACTGGAGCACAAATCCACACAGTAAGCTCCTTGTTTCTCCCCCAGACCTGATGTCAAAGCGGCTGTGCTAGAGTTAGTCCAGCCTTACGTAATCAACTACAAACTATTAACTATACAAAACATAACTGGCAATGCATAACACCAAGCACGTCTAATTTATAGGTTTATTTCGCAACGATTTTACTTGTGCCTCGTCAGGCCGCAAGCTGGCCTATTTTTTAAAGCAACCTCTATGCATACTCTGTTACGTGATAGAAGATGAAGCAAAACCAAGTTTGATAACTCAAAAGATCTAGCTTAAAAGATCACTTTTCGTATGATCGCATCTTAAACATATATATATATATTGGTATTTTTCTAATAGCAATGTATTGTAGATGCACGTATATTTTTGTATAATAGCTGAAACCTCACAACCGTCGGTATTCTGTAACCGTCGGTTCTGATATTCCATGCGGCACGCTAAGAGCCAATAGATTTTGAGAAATCATTGGTACAAAACACGTCAAGCAGTTATCGTTAATGATGATTTGCCCCTATAGAGAATGCCTCTATGATTCGTCAGTAATAAATAATAGGGTAATAGGCCGTCGAAAGGCTATGTCATCAATGTATGCACATGGAGAAAACAAAGAAGGATCTAACTATTATCTCTCTTCGTTAAAAGGTAACGTATACACTAATTTTCGTTAATTAGTTAAGCTTCAATGGAAAATGATTTTATATGTTCTAGTCAATACGCTCTTTTAAACAGTCTTGAAATACTAAACCAGAATCTAAGGTGTTACGTCTCTTCTCGTTTCGAGTGTACATACATCTATGCTAAAACTTTTCGCCGATAGGCGCTAGTGCTGGAAATTTCTACTAATCCACAGGGACGTTTTGTGAGACATACAAAAAAAAAATACTTTTCGAGCAAACAGAGACTCGAGAAAGGCTAATTTAACTTACGTTTTCTCATTTGGATCTTTCGATTTGGCTCTGGTAGGCTAATTATTATGCGTTTTTGAATATGAGATTAAAAAATAATAAGTGAATGATAAGTAACTGTTTACAAATTGCTAGGATAAGCTTGTTCCATTTAGATGCTTAGAAACACTACGTAACAAGTTTGTTTTGTTGGCAATTTTCGTGACTCAACGGTATTTGTTGTACAACGGTTAGCGTACTTCATTCAGGAAGTATCTGCACTATAATAGATACGGTGCTAAACTTAGCGCACTCACAAGTTAACCATGGTATAGTGTCCAACTTTATGCGTACATGGACATGTTATATCATGAACTCATTATCAGGCTACACCTTTTAAATGAAGTGCGAGAAGGCCGAGCGGGTAGAGAGGACAAAATCGGAGTATCGATTTATTCACTATCTGCTCGTAGCGCGAAGTTCCCTCGTCACTGCTCCGATTCTCTGAATTAAACCTCTGAAGCATTTTCGTTCTCGGAAAGTAGCGACCTTGTTAATACACGGCTGAACAAGATGAAAGGATGGATCCCCGTAATTTAGATGGGGAGACTTTTGAGGAGGCTCTTGCTTTCTGAATGTAGTTAATAAGTTTCACTGGTGTTGTTTTTGCAATGTTCGCTCGCAGCAGAGCGAAAAAGTTTTTTTGACGCGGCGGCTAAGTCGTTTGTTTGTAATATTTACAGTTTTTACCTGAAATTAGAAGTTCCCATGTACCTATTTCGTTTTTCTAATTACTGTTAAAAAGTTATGCCTTAAAAATAGGAAAAAATAAGAATGCCTTTCCTAATGTACGGTGTTGATGACCGAAAATGGTTAACAGTTGTCTTTTTGGATGCGAAGTCAGGTCTGCTGAGTTTCTCAGCTGTTATGCTCTGACTGAAGAAAATGTAAGTTCTTTTTTCGTGTACTTCCGTGATTTTTTGCAAAAAACGACTTTGTTATACACGTAAGCATGAAGAGTTTTCGCAATTGTTTGATCATTTTGCGGTATATTTCTCTAATACATTCGCAGAAACTCTACGCCGGTCTCGAATTTTTGCGTCGGTTAAATCAATGCTACCTTCGTAACTATTGTTTACACTCGCGGTTGATTTTCACGCACTTACCTATGTATAGCAGTGAGGATGCGAAGAGCAATAAGTTTGTCATCTTGTCTTTCTTGGAGTTCAGGCAGCAGTTGTTCTTAGAACAGAGAACAAAAGACGACGATACGAAGCGAATCCCTCCACAACACCTATAGCATTTAACTTATACAACGTTCATACGTTTCTCACACAACTTCCCTTCTGGCTTCATTTACACATGCACAAACTAGGTACAACACTACAATAACTAACAGAAATTTCTCATCAACCTTACGCCACCTTTGCACAACACGCTCGTTCCTCGCCTTCAAGGGCAGATTTTAGTAGGTTTGCTTTCGGTGCCAACATCCGCGGTCCAGTGTCGAACCAATTGGAGCGCTGCATTTCACCGCAGCGCCAGTAAAGGTAGCACAGCTCGGTGAGAAGCTGGTCTGCCTATTTTAGACGCCATTATTCATTTTCAGGAATGCCTTCAGGTCGTCCATCTTTGTCTCGAATGTTATTCCGCTTGATAATTAAGTGACATATTGTATAGGAGCATCGTTTTATTGAGTTGACTTGTTTATGCATCAAATCGTCAATCTACGTGGCATCATTATACGTTGTTGTTGTTGTTATCGGGATCTATTTAGATAGTCATTGGACTGTTCTGTTTGCAGTATACAACGGACAAAGACAATATCCAAGGAACGCAAGATATGAAGCTAGTGATCGCCGACTGTTATCACCACTGGCGTCATTAATTTTAGTTTTTCGAACTTCCAATACCTTTTCGGCAGTTACGTCCACGGTCGCGTCGTTGTCACTAGTGCGTTTGCAATGCTGAAGATGAATTTTAGCACCAGCTGTGAGATATTTGAGCAACTTATTTGTTGGGCCTCGTTTCAGGGTAGCTGCTGCATTGATTTTCTGCGTTTTTGCGGTCTGTGCAGGCAGCACCTTGCTCTTACGGTGACCAATGTTGTGAGTATCACAGGAGAACGCCGTCGCCGCACCGTATCGTGCTCCTGCTGACGTCGCTATTAACGGATGCAGATTGTGGCGACCGCGTACTCTGTTTGTTCCAGGGCAGCTCACAATCGCAACACAGCTGAAGTCGACAAACAGCATTCTCTTCGGACATGTGACACCGATCGTGGCGGTCTATAAACATTCATGTGTTATTATTAATATTGTTTATATATCAATGAAGTGCTTCGAAGGCTAATTTTTGCGTCTGCCGAGATCTATTTATAGCAGTAATGATTAGCCTATTATATTGCTGTTAGTAGTACTTAATGGCTATCAACGGGTGATCGGTGCTCCTTTTTTTTTTTTGTTCGTGTTGAGATTTTCGCGGCTAACGGCCGGCGCTGCTCTATTTATTCACATGAGGTTTGTGCGCCTCTGCCTTGAAAAGCCACGGCGGCACCGTAGGATCCGCTAACATTATTATTATTTGGTACGCTAATTGCTTTCCTTTGATAATCACGGTATACAGTATACGGAAATGCAGCACAAGCCGATATGTGCCTGCTTATTTAGGCTGCATTAAGATATAAGCTAGCCTCACTTGCTTCTAACGAGGGCTGGAGTGTACACGTACGGTAAAGGATTGCCGGTTTATATTCTTAATACATCTTTCCCATTAGATAACACCTGCACGCACACACAAACGGGCAAAACCTGGCTGAACACTTGGATATATCTTGCACCACACAAACACGGTACAGCTGATTGGCACACATAGCTATTATCATTATATTATGTTGACGCTATATATTTTTATTTTAACTATATATATATTATAAGCGCGAAAATTATAGGCTGTATCAGGCCAAACTGCTGACAATTGTTTACCTTTCTACGGAACACCAGTAGTCGATGTACATATTGAAGTCATGTTTAAATGACACGCGAAAAACGACGGCGTGTACGATTGGGTCCCTCTCACACGTTTCTCTTTTCTTCTTGTGGCATCCTGGCGAAACAATCACCACCCTCCGGTTCTGCGAGGCATCGACACCACCAGGGGTGCCAGGGTTCACAATTCTACGCAACGCAGTCCCATGTCAAGGTGTTCGTCGCACTGAAGATCCTCGCGCTGATGCAAGCTGAATCCTGCACGTTGTTCTGAAGGGAAAGGGACCTCGACCTGGGAGAGGGGCCAATGAGATGCGCGCGCGCTATGGGGGGAGGTGGCGGCGCCTGGCGGATGGTTCGCAAAACTTTAGTGGCATTGGAGCTGGGTTCGCCAGGGCACTGAGCAGTGCTATGTTAGTGATAGTATACTGGCTAGTCCTCAGCAGGCGTTCTCTATACAGAGTTTCCACAAAGACATAGATCGGGGGCATGCACTAGTCGATCTGAGGGAGCAGCCGAATCGGTTCGGTTTTCGGAAAAGCGGGACGCACCCCTTGGGTAAGCAACAAGAGCAAGAGTATCTGGAAGCCTGACAATGCACTGGCCGCGGCAATGAATGGGAGTGAAGCTCGGAGCTCGTGAACGCTAGCACCTTCGTCATCAGTAGAGCATCATGGAAGAGAGCTGCTCGAGATGACCGGATGCAAGTGCATAAGAGCTGGACAGTGAGGTTGGAGTTGATCCATTGAATGAAGGTCGACCTGCTGGCAAAATAGGTAGAGAGTCATAAAGCCAGACTTACGCGGTAGACCGAGGTCTAGAGAACTACAAAACTATTATCCTTGAAGCCGCACTAAACAACGCTTATAAGACAGTAAGCGCTGTTCTATTGAATACTGCAGAATCTGCGGGATACGCGCAATTGTAGCGTAGAAGTGGGACAACTGACGTCGAAAAAAATAGCGAATCCATAAAGAATACTGGATGTATAATTTAGACCCACATAATGACACTGAGTAATATACGATTAGTAGGCGGTTTGGACAAAACGAATGATATGACTGACGGAGACCGATAACCACGGTAAGCTTACGAGGTTCGTTAATTCGAAAGACATATGACTGCTGCCGTAAATGTAACTTACACTGAATGAAACGGAGCGTCGTGGATGCTTTTTCTGTGCACATAGGAACATAATTAATCGAGATAGTTAACTTTAAATACAAGAAATTAATAAAGAGGTATACTTTGAAGGTACATGTGTAATACATTTCCTTGAAACACATACTGACTTTCTTAAGTTCGAAATTGAACCTGAGTAAATCTTAACCCAGTTTGGCCAGAGATTTAACTGCTCGTTGTGATAAAATTACTTTCACCAAAAGGGTCAATATTATACTTTGATAATTGAAAAATTCTGGGGAACTCTTATCCGTCATTTACACATACTGTGATTAGCCACTTTTCCTCATCTAAAAGTTGCAGTTGCCGTCATTGATTTTTTATGACATGCAATAGGTAAGTGGACAAACTATCTACTAGTTTAACCCCGCGTACATTAAGCATGTTGATAAAGACTCCTATTATTCGCTGAATCACGAAAATCTACGCAGACACAGCATAGATCACCTATGCGAAATGTGGCATGAGAAAACTGTATATAAACGGAATGAGAACTGTTTTTCATGGCATATACTATAGAATACAGGGTTGCCGTTGAAAAAGCTTATACCATTGCTTGAAATAAGCAAACGGTTGGTTCGAAGGGCTTTAATAAACAGAATTTGCTGTAAATTAACAACCAGAAGTAAGTACCACAGAACTTCTTCAGTTATGAACAATCTCCCTTCTGGTATATTAGTAAAATATTATATTTTCAATTCTAGATTGATTCTGACGGCCAAGCTGTACACATACGTATACCTATCGCGTAAGCTAATTTGTAGTGTACTTAGAAAAATCCTTTGGATAACAACCAATAGAGGTTTTCTGGGCGACTTCTCAAGCCATTCCGATCTCCTCCGCAAGATGGCTGATCGAGCCAGTATTTGCGTTATTTTTTTCTAAAATCACAGTCGTTCCATGATTCCACCTTCCGCTGTTTCACAGATAATTTGTTGTGGTTCTTCGTGAAAGGGGTCGCCTTTCTTATCTCTTCCCAAACCCCCCTCTCCTCGAATCAACCGAAATTTCGAAGGTAGTTGAGCTTTCTGATATACTTTGCTATTTAGTATGCCATAAAGCCGATTAGACCCAGTAGCCGGTACCATCAAGCTGTCCCATAAGCATGATTATGTCCTTCATTGAATATTGCGTTCGTTATTCCGTAGGTATCCTAGGTGGCTGCGTTTCGATTTAACGTTGGTTATGCCTACCATCTTGGGTTGTAGCTAATGTGAGGACACACCTTGCATCGATATCAGCTTGGCAGACGCTTGCGGGAAAAGGGCGCAGGGGTAGTGCGCCAAATCGGATTTCGAACAAGCGTTCTCTATTTAGGTTAGGCCTGCTGGTATCGGTAATTTCCCTCAATCTTTTTATTTTCTTCAGCTTTGTTTCATCTTTCCGTTGCTCACGCGATTCCCGCTAATACATTTGTACGCTTTCCAATATATATATATATATATATATATATATATATATATATATATATACGTACATTTAGCTCTCTCCCGTTTTCTCTGCCTCTTTTTACATTATTTTATTAATAACAAAATTTACCTTCAGCATTTCTCGTTTTTCCAAATAGACGCAGCTGCCATGTTTGATACAGCAATAGCTGACAATTCAGGGGGTCCCGGAGGGTAATGATTTGGACTAAAGTGGCCTCGAAGCCCTCTTATTCTTCAACCTGCGATTGCAGCCTTGTTGGTTCTCGAGCTGCTGCGCCTGCGCTCATCGTGGATTATTCTTTGAAAGCAGCTATTGATAGTAGCTTAGTTGGTTTAGTATAGTTTGCGTCCAGTTAGTAGCTCTGACATACTATTATTGCGGTCCTTAAGCTTTCTTAGCACCACCAACTACCAAATGTGAAAGAGTAATAGAATTTTCGCGAGTGTGGTGAGAATAAATGAAAAATCGTTGTGTGGTAGACACCGACAAACTGCTTGCTCAGAGAACTGCAGCCGGATTAGGTATATTAAGGAGCAAACGGAAGTCTCCTCTTTTTCTGCCGAAATCCGTAGGTGGTCAAATTTCGTAGAATAGATTCTGATAGATCCATAGAATTAGAAAAAAAATGGTAATTAAAGAGCTACCGAGGAAGAGACCTAGAGGCAGAGAGAAAACCAATGATGACCAATTAGTGTCAACAGAATACAACGATCGGAGGAGGATCCATGGAACTTGCTGGATAAGGGGGGCATTTCAGATGCTTATGAGGGCACTTGGTGAGGGCTGCGTCAGTCATTAGTGTGGTGGCGCAGAAGGCCACCGAAAACGGCCGACCAAGTTGGCTAATAGGCAGGGGTTCCCCACGAGTGCGCGGCAAAAAAGATATGATATATAGAAGAAAGAAAAGCAAACAGCTTGTGCATTGCACTCTAATCGGGTGGATCCAACTGGTAACTATTAAAGGAAGGAAGCTTAGTAGCTAGAATGCTTGTCTAGCGCCTGAGGAGAAACACAGTGGTCTCTGGGTACGGCAACCGGCTATGGTGGTGCTATTAGCGGCTGGCTGGTGTTCTGCGGGCGGACGATGTGGCGACGTGGGCGAAACAGAGTCCTAATAGTTCACATTATCAGATCATTTCTGACACTCTCTGTTTTCTCATTTTACGTTTCTCTTAATGATATTGCTTCTGTTGAGCTGGTGCGCATAGCTAAGGAAGAAAAGCATGCTAATGCCCCAGCCACATCAAGCTAGTGGACTCAGAGCTAGAACTAGCCTTTGGTTTTCTTTAGTGCTTCGCGGTCCCGGTCTTTTCCCACATACATTTCACAACAGAAAAGGCAACAAGCGGTTTAGACGAGGGCACGAAGCAAAGCGGAAATTCGTCGCTGACTGGGTGTTTGTGGGAAAACGGAGGCGGGAGATTGTTAAATATGGGGCATTTTAAAAAACTGCTCATCATCATCATCAGGGGCTTTCTAGGGGCAGAAAAACTACCGTCCCTTGCGTCTCGTCTTCTGTGCTGGTAGTCTGCTTTCCTTCTTTGCTTCCACATTTTTGTTCCTAAAATCACCTCGTACTCTTCATCCCCACAGCCAAATTCTCCTCACTTCCAACGACGTCTATGACTAAGCACGAGACTGTATTTCCTCACCAGCACAGAATAACAAAGCAGCGGATAAACCTGGGGATATAATAGAGGGGTTAGAAGAAACCATCAGAGGAAAAATATAGTTGCAGCAATAACGTAAACGCTAGAATATTTGAGCATTGTCGCTTCACACCAAATAAATGGACAACAAGGAATAGATAGATAAGGGAAAATCGTTCTCAATGCTTTGCTCAGTGCCTACGCATCACGCCGGCGTGTGAGATCGCCGATTGGGCTTCAATCATTGGTTGAAGGTAACTGCTTCGGCTGATCGTTTTGGCGATCCCTTCTAGCTTGCCAGCTTGCTTTCTGTCCATTTTGGATTGGATCATGCGTTCATTCCATGGAACAACCTGCTTCGCTTTTCTGATCACTGAAATGCTCTCGAATCAAGGACCAACCGGGCGAGAGGAAGAGAGAGAAAAGAAAAATAGGACGAGCAAGACACGTCCGGTTCAGCGAACTGCAAAACGCCGGTCGAGATAATGAGTGAAGTCAGTTTGAAGTTGGTAGTAGCAACTGTTGCGAACTGCTGCACGAGTCGTGCCTTGTGCTCTCTGCGTTGGCCATGACGCATATATTCAGCTGGCTTGGAGAACATCGCTTTGCCACAAGCCGACTGCGTCGCATGGGCTGAGAAATCACTTGGAGGAAGATGGGCGAAGGAAGGAGCCAAGAACGAATCGAGGAACTGTTAGGGTCGGATGCGAACGCGATTATCGAGGCGATATTGAATATTTAGCAAAATCAGCAGCAGTAATAGCCATATCGTCTGTAGTTGCACCAGTTATAATAGCAACATCAGCATTTGGAGGAAGCAGAGAATCTTCTACCGGAGTCGAGAGAGCGGATATCAGAGGCAAGCTGGAGATCCATAACGCTCACTGGGTTCCCTGCGAGCCCCAATGTCCCATGTCTTCAAAATCAAACTGAGTGACGGTCCGTCCAGCCTTGCGTCGGATCCAGTTGGCTAGCGCGTTTAATTCTTCGAGCCTCACATTATGTTAGGTCTCACTTCTACATAAGCCAAATCTCACCCAAAGTCGCCTGGCTTTTTTACTCGAAGTGCGAACAGCTCTTCAATGCTATCTATGTAATGCTGTTAAAACGGTGAGTAGGCCACGACCAGGGCGTTAAGAGCGATCAAGGACTGAACCGTGCATTTCAAGCCCGGTTCCGGTAGCCCCTCGCCAGGCTTCGTTTAAAAACGCAAAAACCATGCTACCGTCTATTCAGGAAAACCCATGGGTTATCTCAAAGAAAAAAATTGAAGGACTGTCGTTTGTAACGCTGGCTTTAGCTTCAATGCTAGTAGCAAATTATTTTTAAAATTTTTCATTTCAAATCGCACTCGTCTTTTGTTTGGTTCGGCGACGGGGCAAACTTTAAGGATTTTTAATACATTCGTCCCCTAATACCTAAACTGGATACAACACGGGTAAAACGAATCACTATTGTTCGCAGAAAACATACACATAAACAGTTTATCAAGGCGAAATGAAGATATATCGTCGTTAGGATGCGATGTTAGTGTTAAGTGTGTGTTCGATATACATGCGCTACACGGTACGAGTGAGGTAGCCGAAGGCTAAACAGCCACTCTTTGACACCCTGCTACAAACACGTGCGGATGTCGTTTTCGCTTGGCTATGAACCAGATAGATTTTGGGTCGTCGTTTATTCCATATTGAATGACATCGAAGAGATTAACTTGAGAAACGAGCCGTACTGGGTGTTGTCGTCTCATGAACATGAAATAGCAATTACAGTTGCAATTAGCTTTGCAATCTTATAAAATTGACCACTTGACGATCATCTATAATTATATACATTTGATAAGCAAAAAAGGCCAATTATCTGAGCGCCGAAGCTTCGTATATAAATTAATATGAAAATACTTTCATATTTATAGTTTGACGACTTCATGATACATGCTACTCTCACCAGAGACGTTCACCGTGAAGGAATACTCTTATTTAAAATGAGCTAGCGTCCCAGTCATAGTGCGGATTAACTATAATCTGCTATGATATAGATGAAATTTGGCCGTACAAAGTACATTCATTACATAGAATTTGGGCAACTTTTGTCGACGAAAAATACATATATAAATTTCTATCAGTTTTAATTTAGCTCCTAGCTTCTCTAAAGCTTAAGAAAAAAAATCAATGATTTCTTGCTACATCAGAAGATTTTCCATGCTCAATGAGGTAACATATATATTCGTTATAGTTTTAATTTAAAGTATTATATTTATTGAACATTAAAACTATAGCACATTAAAGATTGTTGTGCAGAAAAATGTTCTATTCTTCATGTACAAAACTATTTTGTGCGATATGGGGAAATTCAACGACAAGCAAGGGATTTACATCCAGACATCTGCTCATAGTACCAAAGGCAAATACATTTACTATTTATTTCTCTAGCTTAGTACCCATCTAAGTCTGTACCTGGTTTTAAGGCAAACGTGGCTAGACCAATTTCGATGCGTATTTAGCGCTCGCCTGATTCGTCGCTTACCTACATATAAACTACACGCGCCGCGGAGTAGGAATATGAAATAAAACGATTTTAGCAACGAATGGCAAATAGTAACAATTCTCAAACAAAGGTATAAAGCAACTGTAATCTCGGCGTTCACAACTAACGGTGGGGCATTTTCGGAACACGTTCTCGTTACTTCTCCGGGCAACCGTTTGGAGGCCAGCCTTTCTTTTATGCCCTACTTCGTTCTCTCCATCTGGCCCTTTGCCCATGTTCCCACGGTATTCTGCCGTCTATCAAAGTCGCATTTGGAACGCACCCCGACCCACTTTCAGTACACATAGGTTTCGTACTTGGAACCGGCACTGGCTCCGAGAATAAATTTCGATCCAGCTATAAAAGCATACTGATGAATTAAAGGTACGAGTTTACCGAAGAGTACTTCGTTGTTCCAGAGTTGTTTGTCTTAACTTGGGGTCGAGGGGTTGAAAGGCGAGGGAGACGACGAGAATCCAGATGACGGATGTAAAGTTCTAAAAGGTCAAATATACAAAAGAGAGCTAAAGAGCTAAACTTCGTTTCCTCTCCCTAGACGGAAAGAGCATTTGCCGTACGTTTTCTTCTGCCGCTCCCCCTCAGAGAAAACTGGGCGCTCCATATACTCACTTCACTTTAGAAGTCTGTTACAACTTACACGAAAGTGCATTGTAAGAGTGCCGTTCCTACTTCACGCTAAGTTGTTAAACTCGTTTCGAACCTCACTTCCGAGCTTTGTTGCCTGACAACCAATGACGACGCTGCTGGACACCTGCGCCTGTCTGTATTGAATGTCCTATATCAGTTACTACATTACTTACTACTTTAAAATGATCCCTTGATTACACATTGTTATTCTGCGTTTGCCTGCAAGAAAGAGATTATGACGCTAAGGCAAACAAATGGACAAAGCAATCATTATAAATTATTTTTGCTGTAGAATTCGGATGTGCTTTTCAAAATGGCTGCCGCTGTCTCACATTTGGGTATTAGCGTCTGGATAGAGCAAACACTAAACACTGAACTAACTCAAGCGAGTAGAAGAAGGCTGCCAATTAAAGTGGACCATGTTAAGGAGTATATACATTGTCTTGATCTCAAGGTTTGCAGTTACCAGGCAAGTCACCAGGGAACAACTGGATGTTGCAAGGTCCATCCATATCTATCTATCTACAGTATAAGATGATTGCCGCATTTTCTGAATTCGCAGGCCACACATAGTTGATACATTTTAGATTCAGTAAGCTGTCATATATGCATTAACTACAAATATTTATCGGCGATACGACTAGCTATTCTTCAAAGACAACAGTTTACCCACTTATACGGTTAATATTGCATTGATGTACTCGACTGAAGATCGCTAAAAAATTACGATCCCTTTAGAAAAATGTATTTCGTCTAGTTAATTTTCCATAGCACTTGCCTAAAGCGCTCTGTGCACGGATACCGATGTGAATTATGAAATCCCATATAATAAAAGATAGAATATTTAATTATACTGCGTAAAATTAAATTCAAAGGATAAAAATAGCTCCTATTTTTTAAATCGTCTTGGTGTAAAATGGGATTATTACTTAACAAAGTTGAGCCTGCAGCATCTGGCTAAATTTTAGCTAACATGCAAGTCACGACCCCAATGACTTTCCAATAAATAAATTAAAAAACGTTTTTTAAAAATGTTTTGTTATAACCATCGTTTATTTTCGTTTAGATCGTTGTTGTGTGAGTGCCTGACTAAACCGGTAATAATATGACGCTGCGATTCGCAAAATATCTCGATATAAACTAGATATATGCAGTTAATCGCTAATCTTGCATATATAGTGTATTATTTTAGGTTTAGCCTAAGAAATGGCTCAACCTAGGCTGCATCACCCGATGCCACTCATTGGAGGCCTTGCGTCTTCGCATCTATGTTAAGTACAAGATATGTTAAAGTACAACAATCGTACGTTTATGTTAAACAAAAATTATGTAACATGTGTTTTTATATGAAAGGCATGTTCGAGTGGAAAATAATTTAAAACTTGAACGATCATATACCTTCATGATATACGTACATAGGCGCTTTCCCCTATTCAAGCAATGTTATATATATCAACCTGATGGATAGGCATTTTGAACGGAATGCGTATATTCAAAGTCCAACATTCTACAGCCGCCTTGCTCTAAAGGAACAGCAGGCGTCAAACACTATGTCTTTCATGCATCGTAAGCAGCTTTTCGTTGAACGCAGCTTTGTTTGGCCTGGGCATCCTTATCGGCAACCGAATGTGGACGAGCCCACCTTTTAAATAATGATAGTATTTTGTCATACCAGAGAACAACCCTATGTAGTACACTGGGCAAAAGCTGGCAGCCACGTGCCTAATCGCTGCCTGGCATATTAATGGTCTCATATTTGATATACCGCCACCCTATATATATATATATATATATACATACAGGGTGGCGGTATATCAAACTAGAAACGTTCGTCGTTGTTAGGGCATGATGAGTTTTAAAATCCACCATACTGTGTCATTATCTTTATCATTTTGACCAATTACAATACTTAAAGACAAATACAGGGTGAAAATGTCGATCGTTTTATCTAAGGTGTACATTTTTATACTCGATCTTAATTCAAACAGCAGTGATCTTTTAAAACTTGCATAATGTATCAATAATTTAATCTTCATCTTTTACGCTACACTGCGAATTAAAGGTTGGTTTTTTTTTGAAAGTCGAGGTAATGAACTTCGACGTCTGCATATGCTGCCATATGCACTCGCACACTATGTATTGTACGTACCTTCTGCTCAACCTGAAAAAAAATAGATAAAGAGAGCGTGCAGAAGATTAATGGGTATAAGGATATTCAACGAAACGGTACTCCACTTACTAGTTCTCGTTAGGACAAAAGTCTTGAATCACCGAAGGCTCTGGCCGCTTACAAGATCCTACCGTGCTAAGCCTGCTAAAACCATTCTGCGACCAACCGTTCCTCATGTTGTCACGGCAGTGTTCTCTATACTAGTACCATCGTCTTTATCATTATTGTCAGCAAGCGACCCCACCTGTTGCGGTGCCAGCAAACTCGATTGCTCTGGGGGCTTTCAGGCCCTTTATTCGGCAGGGGCAGTGAGATCCGCGGTTCGTGCAGACAAAAGGAATGATAATATTTTGGCAAAACTACTCAACTGGTTTTAATTCTCTTATCCATTTTTCTCAGTTCAATTCCCGTCCTCTGGATACCACCCGTGTCCGCACGTCTCTTTTGTAATGGATACGTGACTGAGTTTCGAATGGACAAGTTAAGGAGCCATTGAGCAAAAAGACGATCGGCTTGACAAGGGAAATCGAAGGAGACCTGCCTTTATGTCTGGCCTCAATGTATTTTCGATGAATTTAAAGAAATCCTATATTTGACAAAATGTAGGCCCATGTAAACTAGATAGACGGTAAGAAAACCATACATCAAATAAAACGAAATACTTGAATTTCGAGTAATTTCTTGCCTTTCTTCCCTTCAGAACTGTTTTACGTAAAATACAGAGGTACTAGCAGCATTCAACTCTTTGTTCGAAAAGGTAACAGCATATTCTACTGGTAATTGATTGCTACGATTATTTATTGGTCACGTGGATGGTAACTAGCTGAACTCTGGGAACTATTGGCAAGGTGTCAACGTCTGCCTCCATTAATGGTCTCTGATGCACTGTACCCTTCCTATAACGACAGCTATATGAAATGCCACGGTGAGAGGAACGAAAAATACCTCCGCCACCGACGTAAAGAAAAAAATGAAGCCGAAGAGTGCCATGCCGTATTAGTCTTGACGGCATACTCTTGTTAGATTCGTAGAACTGCTGGTCGTGGTGAATGGAGATGCATGCCTCGGATGTAATTGATTCATAGACATTTTGCAGAGCCCTTTATTTATGTAAGTTAGTGGCCAGTACTAAGCGTCCCAATAGAACTTTTTCGACGGCTATTAAGGACGCGACTAAAAGGTTCGAATTTTCAGTACCTTATGACCTGTCTTATAGTCAAATGCCTCGCTTATTCTGTGAGCGGCTCGAAAGAAGATTCAACAGCAATTTACGGATCTTTCCATTTTGGAGGTAACAACGTCTTCTTCGTGCCTCTTACAATCTACGAAAAGAACTATATATAAAATGAGGTTTATGATAATTCAAATCGATCGTCCTGATGTGAAGGGCTAAAGGAAACACCTAATATTTGAGCAGTCCTTGAACATACTAAAACGACCTACAGTAAATAATAATAATATATACTCCTATACGTACAACTACGTAATACAGATACGTTAAAATGATTGTCTAAAAGGATTTCACTCATATTGAAAGGCTATTTTTAGAGGCTCGGTAATAGGATCACTAGTTAGCTGGTGGTAAATGCTTAACTGAGTATTCTATAGGAAACACGTTCCATGGTAACAACCATTCGTTGAGTCACAGAAAATTGTAGTGATAGTTATAGCTTATTGCTCTTCAATTGTTTTGAGTAATACTGTATATTGACGGAGCGTTAACCTGTAGAGGGCGCTGACGTTGATCGCTGAGACGAGTGGCGAAACAGATGGTTTAAGTCGAAATATGTGTTAGTGTCCGTTATTCCCTCGTGTCTAACAGACGTTAATACATTACCGACTTGAAACGCCAGAATCAGGTGTTTTTTTTTTCTATTTACACCTATAGGGAGCCGTACCGTGTCTTTCACAAAGATAAGTCAAAGACAGATTGATAGGGACGTAAACACTAACTATCAACTAGTATTAACGAAGTATAGAGTATTTTTCAAATTAATTTATGCTCCATTTTACGCTTCAGGTTTATACTGATCGTCCATCTATAGTTCGCTCATATCAAGCAATGCGTGTTTCTACTGCGATTTCGTGATTGCAAAACTCTATCCGTAAGATGCCAACTATTCTACTTTTGCGTGGTTTCTCAAATCTTTGTTTAGTTTGCAAAGCTTACTTTCTACTGACTGTCAGTACTAAACCACAGCACTTACTACCGTCATTAGACAGTCGCTAGTCTGTCAAAACGTTGCCCAAACGTTTCAGGATTCTTCTGCTCGCTGGTGTCGCGCTCGCCATGTCACTACTTCCTTTGAACGCCATCCTCCTTTACTTTTAAAACGTTATTTATTCAGTGTCCTGTCCATAAGATAGGACATAGCTCACAGGAGGTGCGACGCAGCTTTTAGCTAAGCGATAAGTCTCTTTCTTTCCTTCTCTAAAGCGGCAGAAAGATTAAAAAAAAAATGGCCTAATTCCCACCTGTGTCCCATAAGACCCGCTGGTCCATCTGTCTCCCTTTCAGCCGTGTCTGCTGTCGAGCGCAGACAATTTGCGCACCAATTTATCCTCGGTGCCACACACATAATGAGGCCACCTACTACCACCACTGTGGCTGCATCCATATGGTGGCATACAAGTACATCATATATATATCGCCTCTTGTTCGAAGCTTCTGACCCCTTCATACATGTACAGCCAGCACCAATTAGCTAGCAGCCGATAGTGGGAGCAAACGCCGAGGATTCTAATGATGGCCCGGCAGACTTTGCTGGCTAGCCATCCAACATATTGTACTTGGAGTAGACCTCTCGTAGCGGTAATGCGGCTCGGTCAACGATCGAGACACTCGTCTCTTTATCGCCCACTGGCTATTGGCGCTGGCAGGCTACCGATGCCTTTATCGTCGGCGCTGGCTAGACGGAAAGATAAATATAAGAGGAAGAGAGATAAAGGGAAAGGAGAAAACTGAAGAAAGTAGTACAGTGGGAAAATATTTTAATAATATCATCAATAGTGGATGGCCATGGCCTCCCGTGCGGCACATGTATATATACATATACGCCACCGTGTGGGTTCTCCATTGAAGTCAATATTTATGCTTGACCCTCATGCCAAAGAGGCAGTGCATAGACTGGGCGGTCCTTCGGCCATCTACCCTGCAAGTGATAATATTCCACTGGTGAATACGTTGAGGAGACTAGCATTTTCCGCGAACCTCCCTACGATGCACGAGGCTAGGCTGACATAGGCAAACAGCAGAAGAACGACGCTGAGGTATGCTGCCTCTCTGCTATTTGGACGGTCTATACCTAATGGCTCCGGTGACTTACCGTCAACTCGAAGCGTACGTGTGGAGATATATCACTTTTCTTTATTAGTTAGCTTTAAAATAGGGAATGATCAAAGAAGGAAAACACCCGTCATGAGCGGGCAGGCGCCTGTTGTTGAGGCACTCAGAGCGGCTACCGTTCCCATTGGGGGGCGGTAAACGGATAGCAGGCAACGTCTTATCTTTAAACATTTTTCCATTGTATTGAAAAAAATTGGGGAGTTGAATCATACGAAAGCGATGCAGCGGAACATGTCTGCCTTTTGAAGCTGTTCAAGTTCCCAAAAATTGCACGATGATAGAACACTGTCGAAAACAAGATAGGGGTCAACCTCTTGAAATATTGGGGTAACATATTACGCACTTCGAAGAAAAACGGGTAGATTATGCACTGCACCTATCATGTTGTAGATTGATTCAACGTAAAGCATATGGCCACTCAATTCTAATGGCTTCTATTCGATAGAACAGTTTGAACCTAACACAAAACACTCACAAATTGGAAGCCGTCAGCAACGCTCACCTTTGGATCATATATTAGCTTATTACACCATTTCCATAGTAACATTCTTGCTAACTAACTAGCCTTTTACGCAAAATGAATCGAACCCAAATAACAAATTTTTCTACAACGGTTAAACTCGTACTGATCAACTTTCCTATTCTACTTACTTCTTAAGCGACATTTGAAATGCGGCTAGCTACGCGGTGGTTAGGGTCTTTCAAAATCCATTACGGCCCAAGTGGTCTATGTTGCCTTTCCGTTTGTCGTCATGCAGATTGACTAAGCGGCAAAGAGTCCTCGCTTGTTTAGAGAAGATAGTCGCCGCGAAAAACCTCGTTGCACTTCAATGATTCCAGAATTACATTCTTTGCGTCACATCAATTGAAAAAATAACGGCCGTGTGGTAGTTGAGAGTGGCTTTCGTGCATAAGCACTGGTTAGGCATAAATGTGGTCAGTAAGTTTAAGTGTATTAGGGCACGATGGACTTTACGCAGCTGGAGGAAAATCCATTGATCGAAAAAAGATATTGCAAAAAAATGAATGTGCAAGCACGATACAGAAGCGGGGGGAGGTAAGTAGACTTATAGGTAACTACAATATCGCAAGAACTTAGTTATTGATATACTTACGATTAGGATAAAAATAATGTAAAATTGAAATAGGTGCTTTTTGACCTGTACGGGATTAACTTAAACTTTATCGAAAATATACAGAAAACGAATGCCAACTAAATGTTCATTCTAACATCAGCTAAATTTAGCAGCATTGTTAAATACGCCATCTATTAAGGCCTTAAGTACAAATCGCACTAGCTGTCCTGTTGACCGCCTGCACAATGGTCGTCAAAATTTCGTATGGTCCACCTAAATGCTACCTGGCTAAATCAACTTTAAGAATCACTAGTCGACTACCATTGAAAGAGTGTAGGGCGGTAGTACAGATTAGATATCCATGAGAGTTAGCCGATTTCCATTTGGTCGCCTAATTCCCTTTAGTCGAAGACCTTGAGCTATAGTCGAACTACACCCTTCTCACAATAAGCAGGGCTACGTGAGTCTGGTTTTGCTTACATACTACTAGGTCCTCTTACCCTTTTATTGGCACGCTCCTCTGCGATCGACGACCTAAGTAACCGCAGCTGCAACACAAAACATAGCCTACTAACTGCATTAGAGAAATAGACTCTTGCGCGAGCGGGTTCTCGTGTGTTGCCCATGTGTGCATGCATGCCTGAGTTCATGAGGCTATCCGAGGCTCAAGCGAATTTCAAGCTGCTTCTTTATTTTTGGCTTAATCTTCGAAACACGAACGTTATATAGTGCCGAGATCCCTCAACCCCGCTAGTTGCGCCGACAACTCTACTACCTGTTTGAACTATTCCCGCAAGAGTAGCACCTGTAGCTGTAAACCAAGCGGACCTCGCAAACGTTTAGCCGCTCCTTGACCAACCAACCACAAGCGGAGGAATAAGGAAAAAACTAAGGAAAACTTTTTTGACTTTTGACCGTCTCCCTCTATCTCTCAACCTCCGTGTCTCATCCTATGTTATTTTTCTTTGTTCCGATCGCTTTTTGGTCACGCGCGCGCCCCCTAGAGCAGTCATGCTTGCAATGGCTGGTCAATCATTTGAAACTAGCCCTGGTCGCGCTCTACCAGTCTCGCTGCGGCAAACAAACAAGCATTTGAACTTAGATACAGCCACCATTGCTACCCAGCTGACTTCGAGATCCTTACCTGCTATCGGCTCTTGCCGATTTTTGGCCGTCCGTGGATCGTTTCTGCCCCCGTAGCTACCGCTATATTCAAAGAACGAAGACTTAGCTTAAGCAGCAGTCATCAGCACTCATCCATTGCAAGCGAATATTGGCGACTGGCAAAGTAGTAGCGGTAAATGCAACCACAACAGGAGTAGAGGCGCAATTCCTAACCGGGGCGAGGCGGGTTATCGGAATGGTACCGGATACCAGAGAGGCACATGGTGGAGTACCGCTTTCTGCCAATACATCCCATCTTACCCCCCAGTGGCCTTTACTGAGCCCTGTCGAATAGGCGACCAATGGACCCAATAAAGGAAATAGTGCCACACGATTTTGATCGATCGAAGAACTGGCCAGGGATCGATCGGCTTCCTTACCTCGATTTTTTTCCTTTTTTTTTTTTTTTGTTTGTATATTACATCTTCGAGTCCTTATTGCTACATTCACTACTGAACCTCGATTTTCTGAAAACAAGTCGGCCTATATCCTATAGTTTTTCCTGCTGGATGCTTTAACTTATAGAGCAACGAATACTATTCACTCTCAGTAGGGTTCGTTAATGAATGTACAATGATGTGGTTAGCGCGCTGATATGAAATATACTATACGAGGAGTGAGAATTCCGATACAGTAGTTGACGTACGCGCAGGTCGAGAGAAGTTATTTTAGAACAATATACAGAAAATATGTATATACGCATCTTTAATTTGCAGCGTACGCGAAGACGTATAAGGAATGCTTTGCTCCGCTACGAGCTACTACTAGTTATACGCTCAAGTTTTCCGTGCTCATTTGAGTAAGTGCATTCGTAATAACTGCTATCAATATTTTCAGGTGTACCGCCTTTAAATATTGGGGGCCTACCCGGTGCGCACCCGGTTAGATCGACATAAAGTGTACTTACGCGCAGTTTCAAACTTAAGCTACGTTATTTATTTTTAATTTTAATAGGCAAATATATAACCAGTACACCATCACGAAAACAACTGAATATATAAACATGTTCATGTATATAAAGCTTACAACTAGGATTTAGGTTTTCCAAAGTCGGGAAACAAAAATTTAACGTTCAGTGGGATCTACGATTTAGAATTACTATTCTTATCTTTTTTTTTTTTTTTTTTTTATTTATATACTCTTCTTTGTTTGAATCTACTATAAACTGCAAGACATGGTAGATTCGAGAATGACGCTGTAGTCCGTATATACTATTTGTATTGAAGGACCTTTCCGAAAAGCCACCGTTAATGATAGCTACCGTAGTTAATCCAGGTTCCTTCTTACCAACACTGAATTTCACTAGCTGGTAACGAGAGTCGTTGCCCAGAGTCTACCACTGCCTACCAATCTGTTTGATGGCCTTGAGCACAAAAGGGCTTTTTCTTCTTCTTCTTTTTCCTGTTTAGCCAAATAAGGCGGATCGTTGCGCCTTTCCGGGTTCTTGCCAGCTTTGCCGTTTAGTATGGGTCGATCGACGTTCGCGACGCTCGGCCATCTTAGCCATCGGCCTGTCCTAAAAGAAGAAAAACCGCCAAGCTACTAAGTAAGGAGTCTGCTTCCGTCTGGATGTAAATTGGATGGCCGCTTGCACGTCTCTTTTCTAGTTTTCTTTCCCTGCTGGAACGAGGCAAGGCGTCTTTACCATGGGATCTTTGTGACGGGGAGCCGACGAAGAAGGGGCGGCCCCAGCAGCTGGTGGGCTGTTGCTGGTAAAGAGGCAACAGAGACACGGGCCGAGGTGGATAGGGATAAAAAGTTATAGTCGTGGTGTTTAATTATTGGGAAGCAAGGCAGCAGTGCCAAGAAAAGGAGGAATACTTAGGGAATGCGACAGAGACCAGGCAAGAACGAAAAAAAGCTTGAGACGAGTCACATACGGCGAACACTGGTGCGGCTGAGAACAACAGCTGGCAATGTTAGCCGACAATACTATCCTTCCAGCGCCTCACGAGAAGGTAACCAACGAGCGGGAGACGCAGTGCTTGCCAACACCAAATTAGGAAAGGAGACTAAAGCCTGCCACCTTAGATCGGCAGCCATCCAGAGCTTAAACGCATTATTTGCTACATAGAAAAGCAAAAAAAGGTATAGTCGGGACGGTACTCCACCGGCTTCGGCATTACTTACAACAATACAACAAAAAGAAAACAAAGTCCCGCGTTACTGCTAGGCGCCTATGCATTGCCGCCCCTGATCTGCGCCTCTAAAAAATCCCTGACGTTGCGTTCACGCATTGGCACGGCGCAACTCGCTTTGACCTAACTCAACCCGGCCAATGCGGTGCGGCCACTCCAGTCAGAGCCAGTATCGTGGTTTCCGTTGCTATGCCTTCGGTTGCCCCTACAACTTTAGCCGTTTTCCCCCCAGCAGTAACACCACAAAATGGTGACAGCGGCAGCACACGACGATTGCGCCACGTTTGTTCGGTTTCAACCAACTAAATCGCCAAGGTGCCCCTTGAGTGGCGGCACAGGGACTACAGACTTGGCTCTAGCGCGGCTATAATGCGCCTGTTCCTCGGGAATAGGGGCTTTAGGAACTTGACGATAAAGGGAAAAAGATTAACCATGACGACTTGGGCGTCGACTCCGTTCCAATTGCCGTCGCCGCTACCGAACCTCTTCGTTGCTTCTTTCCGGTCCTGGTCGATTCGGCGCCTCCTGCTCACCGCCCACTGCCGCCACTTTGCCCGTGTGCCTGCCTTAACCGGAAACCGCCGATTTTGCGGGCGGAAGTGGAACGAACATACAAAGCACTGCCGTGTGCTTGAGAGACAACCAGTGTGAGCACATGAAAAAAGGAGAGAACCGACAGAAAAGGCAAAGAGAAACGGCAGCTGTGGGCTAGTGAGTCGACCGAAACATTGGTTGCAAAACAAAAGGGAACAGAGACGATAGTTGCTGCGGTAGGAGAATTGAGCAGAAAAACCTATGTTGGACCAACAGCGACCACTTGAAGAAGATGAAAAGAGGGAAAAAAAGAAAGTGAGAAAGTAAGAATGCAGTATCAAGTAGGAAAGGCGAATGAGGGGCGGGAAAAGAGGGAAGGCGGTCCTGAAAACATGAAAGGAGAAGTACGAGGTACTTCTGTAAGTAGTTTGACGACGCTCAGATGCCTGGATAGTTGGAGTAGTGCAGCAAGAAGCGTTTAGCTGCTGTCGCAGTGGGTGCACTGAAGGAAGAGTAAAATCTCTTCTTTTTTCCTACAGCTGCAGCAGCCTCAGCAGCGGCATTTACGTCTCATTTTAAATAGGCGCAGGTCCGTCGATCTGGAAAGGATTTGTGTTTATTTCGATACGCCTTGCACACATACATCCATGCAGAGGCACAAACGCATGCTGAGATGGATGAGAGCAAACATGAGAGGGGTGGCCAGGACGGGACCTGGGAAAAACCGATAGAAACAGTATAAGTACTTGCTCAGTAGTAGCAGTAGTTGTAGAGAAATATGAAAACTGCGTAGGTTAGACACAAAGGTATACTTGCACAGGCTTAAGTTCGATTACGGGTCTTGCGATTAATATGCCTTGTTCAGAACTACATCTGCATAACGTATACAAGTTAAAGATTTTATGTTTCTTTTTAAAATGTTAAACAATGTTTGTTTTTAGCTACGTGTCCCTACTTTATATATACGTGCACACGGATTAAATACTTACCCTGTTCTAATGCTTTTAGGCTACCTGATCCATACCTACTATAATAGGTAGAAAAAATGTCGCAGGCTTTTAGACATGCCTGCTATCTGCGTTCTTGAAAAAAATGTTGACAATAACTGGAGATTGTGGAGCATTGAAAAAGACTGGCATTTTGATAATGTTACTAACTAAGCTCTGCCTATTGATAACACCTTAATGAAACTCCGCTTGCTGAACATTGTCGACTAGCCCTAGTACGATAAGGAAGGAATAAATAATAACATGTAGTCGGTGTTTGATTTGATGCGTTTTTTTTCCACCAAGACTGTCAGGATAAATATAGCCAGATTTGATAGTCGCGTGATAGACGTGTGGTAAGAGAAAGACGTAACTATCCTTCAGAGTCCTGGACCAGCCGGAGCAGTGTGTGTGAACAAAATAAGCCGACATTTCCGGCGGCATATTTCGTTTGGTTGGTCTTAAGCATCTCACTTTGCGAAGAGGGATTACCATAACGGATATCGTTGAGCCCGGGTATTATAAAAGGATAGTAGAAAGCATTTTTGCCAGCGAATCACACTCCATGTCGAAGGGTATCACCTATTAAATCATGAAACATACAGTACAGACGTTCGTTGGAATCGTGCATGCCATACAGATGGATTTAACTTCCTTTTCCACAAAAATGTCGGGTTTTCTGGCATAATTTCAACTTTTCATTTGAGGTTATTTTAACAGAAGGCAGCAACGTTCGCAAAAAATCGCTTTGAAACAAAATCGTTAGGTCACCTTCGCTAAATAGCCCTTTCGTCTCTGATGTCGCTGGTTGAAATAACTGACTCGGTCCTCACAACTATGGGTTTAGCTGCGTTGTGTTCTATTCTGTGTCTTTTCAGGACAGACTAGATCGTATCGGAGAAGATGTATTTATGTCAGTTGAATCCGCGTCTTACTAAGCTCTGTAGCAGAAATGATGGTCTAAAATCACAGAAGTAGCGGCCTTATATGAGTGTACCCTTTTCTTCTGACCGGTTCCACGCCTGACCGTCAGCGATGAGCTTGTATAAGTCAAAGACGACCTGAACTTATCTACTGCCAACTGAACTTCGACTAACATCACAGAGTCAATTTGATGATGCTGATGACAATAATAGCAAAAACTTTATATCAAAGTTGTTTTGTGCCGTCACCGGACGTTCGCAACTATACGACAAGCCCACCAGAGTGAGAGGTTCGCTAACTTTTGATTTAATCTACAAGAATATGCGGCTTTCGTTTGTACAATTGGATTGTTCGTTTAGAGGTATTTAGCCATAAACTTACGTCTCTCCATGCATAACGCTTGAACCATACAAAAGTTAATAACTATGCAGTGGATCGGCATAGACCTTCTCACGGGTACAATATCACTCATTACTACACATTTTTACATACTTAATCAAGTCATTTAACCCTTTTCGTTCTATCTGCTCAGTTACTTTTGGAGTTTATTACCCCTCCTATTATTATCATCAAGGATACGTCTTGATAAGCCACCGTCTTGCATTTAAATTAACCCATATGTCCTCCAGGTGCCTAAATCTCGAAGCGGACGACGTTACTGTCAGGGATGCATGATTTGGCTTTTGTTATGCAAACACATATCTGTCTTTCAAAGCCAAAGTAGCTTTAATAGTTGCCGACGTTCAGGTGGATGTTGAAGATGCAGAAAAGGCTTCGGTGTCGTCAAGGTACTTCGAGGGCGTTTGTATTCAACAAACTGAACCCACCCACAATTTAGTTCTGCAAACCTATCTCTGCCTATATAAGATTACATTTACTTTTGATGTAGTTGGTCCTAGACTACGTGGAATCACCTCTGAACGCAAGCAAACTACCGGCGATATTCTTTCTTTAAACAGGCCCCCCATTCCCTTGTGATTCTTTTATTTCTAATCTTCGCTTCGCACTTCAAAGATGGGGCGCCCCTTTTACAGCCTAGGGAGCTGACTGTGACAGCTTAGCAGAAGAAACGGCCACGAATGCACGCCGAAAATTATAAACAAAGTAATAAAGACAATAGACTATGTCGAACAGCGAACTACTTCATTACGTTAAAAAGTCCGTTAGCGTCTCAGCAGCATGACTTCAGCATGAATCAGCACTCCTAGAAATGAATCATTATTGAGCTACGTAAGGAATCGCAATATGTCTCTACATATAATGTACTTCGATTTATTCACTGTGTTGCATAATGTAGATTATTTCGTTCGTTTTTCAATTATAATAGTTCGTTGAAGTGAGTTACGAGCGATTACTTAGTGGTACTCTTCTTTTGAAAGCCTTGTTTTCAGTACCACTGCCTAGCGAACTTAAGGTCACTTTCATGTCGCTTATAATGCATGCTTAGGCCCTTTAGTAGCTGACTTCTTTGCAGAAAAGTTACGGGGTATGGCGAGGGCCGCCTCCTGCGTATGTTTCATGCATATCTGCTTGCGGCCTTATTCCATAAGGTTTTACGGAATCATAATCTCTAGAAATCCAAAAAAGATCATTTATAAATTCGTAAAACTGGATTGGATTGAAATAACGAAATGATTTTTCGGTGGTTACAAATTACTTTCTGTGATCACACTTTCTTTTTGGACCTAACTCTAGTGGTATTCCATGAGCAGGCGTTGCTGAATATAAACTATCTCTTTAATCTCAGCTCACTTCATTTGGCACAATCAAGAAGTGACTTTAACTTGCAACAACGATGCACTTACGATAGATGTCGACTAGATCATTTTTCAAAATTCGCGCTTCCCAACAGTCAAGTTCCACGACTGTCTGCTAACAAGTTCGCTTCGAATGCCCCGCCAAATGCTTGCCTCTCGGAGCACATACAAACAAAAACTATGGCCAAACAATAATTACTAAGAATTTTTATTTACAGTCAACCTCGTGCAGTTCGCTACATAATACATCACGCAACTATACAGTTTCTTTAGCGGATCTATACGTTACTATGCTTTCTTGGAAGCTGGTATAGGCCAATCACTTAAAAGTTCGTGGAGTTAAAAACAGATACACCCAGCTTTACTACTGACTTGTTAGTGATAGACATATTCGTCCGATTGTTCAATTGCCTAAGCGCGTGCATGGAGAGCCGACGGATCACCAAACTGACAGCCGGTCGAGCACAGCCGCTCAGCACTATGCCATCTTCGAAACGTCTGCAGGGGCACGTTGTCAATAATTAACGGCGGAGGCCAATTAAAGAGTTATTTATTCTCATTATACAATGCAAGAGGAGTGGCACTGGAGTGAAGAAGCAAAGGGGAATTGGTTGCTCGAACCTCCCTTACCCCACCGCCAGTTACCCTTCTATCCGGTGCGTTTGCCGGATGGTCGCCACGAGACGTTGTCAAACTCCTAGTTCTCATGGCTATACTATATCGGTCTGCACGCCGCACGCGACGCAAGGTCATAGTCATACTAAACGAGACAGGCGCGTGCGACTTGTTGTATTGCGACCCGTTAGTAGTACTCACAATGAATGAGTGACATCAACTTCGCAGGTCTAGTTAAGCTTGGTTCGCGTAATCTAACGTGAATGCGGAATTGAACCTGGAAGACATTTGTTGATATTTTAAGGTTAGTTGCGTGACTGCTATTTGAGTGTTATATGTCTAATACACTCGTGCTTGGGGGCTCGTAGCAACAAATCATAATTGGACAAAATCATACAAAATAACACTCTTCGATACAAAATTGTACAAATGGCGACAGAACACATAAATGTAAATGCATTAAATTAAATTTAATGTACTTTTTTCACCTATTGTTGTATGTATGTCTGGGTTCTTACAACTGACAATCTCAAAATCCGTGACAGGAGCTAAACCAGCGATATCTAGGTTTAAACAGATTATACATTTAATTTAACGTAGTAATCAGATTTCGTTGCGTGACATCTTGACCTTTATCAGAACACTTTAATTCAGATTCAATACGCAAAAGTGATGAAAATTGCTCAATAGCCCCATAGCAGCAATATGCTCCTTGTTAGAAAATCATGGTGACGGGAACAATCGTTATCTCCTATTGTACAGTCGATTCGTTGCGTTAGTTCATTGAGAGACCCAGTCCTGCAAACGAAGCCAGCGCGTCAGCCACTGAAGGGTGATGTTTTTCGTTCGCTACTAGCATTGAGTCCTTCTTGAAACATTTTTACGCGAGTGAAAGTCTCCAGAGGCCTAACTATGTTCTCTTTGGTCTCTTGCAGTCCATGAGAATGGGAGCACGACACACAGCCAAGAGCCGCGTAGGGTCGAGACGCTGGAGCGCACTCGATACCATCCCGAGTAAATGATCCTCCTAACTAGGCATAGTTACGCGGCTTCTCGGGGCAAGTTGCCCCCACGGAACCAGTGAAACTACTTTGCCATTGTATCCGTACTTAAAGCTTTTTCCAAACAACGGTGTCCGTAACAAATCGGCATTATGCTCGTTTTGTTACGCTTTAACGAAAATTAATGCCGTCCACTCCACGGTTCACTTCTTCTTTACCCAACTCCATCTCCTCAGTGTCTATCCTTAACCGAGACGCTGAAAAGAATCTAACGCCTAATATTTACCTCACTGTGTGTGTGTAAGCTTGTTCGAGTAGTGCTTCGGCATCAGTCCACAGTAGCAGGCGTAAAAAAGTATGTTAAGGATGTTTCGTTCTATTTATGCTTGAGAACTGTCTAGCGCAGTTTCATTATAGGTAAGCGCGCTCTTTGCAATCAAGCAGCAATATAACTTAGGTGAAAAAGAACATGGATTTGGCATAACGTACTGGAAATCGACACAAAACCAATAGTCCATGGTTGGCTTGTAAGGCCTTTGGCGTTCTCGACCTTTTATCTATTGTCCTCTGGTCCATTCAGTCATTCAAGTGTTCATACACTATTCGACTAGGAATAGAATATACCGCAACAGGGAGCAAACAGACATTGGCCGAAAGGACAAACTTTAGCTAAAGAAGCGTAAAAGGAAGTTTTGCTTGTGATTTTTACTGCCGTTATCACAGTGCAGTGTGATTTCTGTGATGGACTATTGGCGAATGCGACCCGTACGTGGTTCCTAAAGGCTTGAATCTCATACATTGACTCCCTTCGAGTGGCTAGGCCACACCTAGCACCGCCGCATGATGAATATCGATCGACCCCATCATCGTAAGTACACAGCATCGGGCGAAACTAAATTCACGAATTGTCAGTCAGCATCGGTCCAGCGAGAGGTGATCTCTTCCCGAGTAAATCGCCAAGACATCACCGCATGGCTGATCTAACGCTGTCGTACAGCGTGACCCATTGTGTAAAAAAAAAAGACAGGAACTTTCGTTTTAGGACATACAGGAGGCCACCCCTCACCATCTTTATAATTGGGGTGTGGTGACGATTGATTGTGGCACAGACACACACACCCACATTGTAATTTACTACTACTTCTGAGTGAGACGGACGTTCTATGCGACCTCTGCAGGGCCACGGACGCTCACGCAGACTCTACTACACAGACATTGCGCTCCAGCCTTTTTCCTATTCGATAGCTCGGAATCAGCTGGTTGAAGCCGGATATCCATTCATTTTTATGCTTTACGTTTTTTCTTCCTGTCATCGTCTTCTTACTTCGACGACGGTTCGTTTTCGGCTCTGCTCTGAGTTATCCTTTTGGTCTTCAGTTCGCAACGTTACGCGTTGGGTATTTGCCTGCTGCCAGCTTTGGTTCGCCCGGTGATCTGGTCAGCCGCCTCTCGTTAGTTCAGGGTACAGGCTATAAGGTGCTTCCTGGTCGGATGTAAGCTTTAGTTTGTGAGGCTGACGGCATAAGATTCCACGATATATTCATCATTTCTTCATCTAATGCTGATTTTCTGGGTGGCAAAGGGACGCAACGGAAGCCGGTTAGTGTATGTCTTCCCGCTCAGATTACTCTGTTGTTAATTCCGAAGTGGTCTCCCTTACTTAGGGATGCCCGCCTGTCAATTCTTTTCGACACGAGTTACGACCTGACGTAGTGCGCTTGGTTTACCGATGGTTGGCTCACACCACTTTGTTCAGTGACCTGCCTTGGTTCGACTAAGGTTTTCCTCATCGTCGAAATGAACTGTTTGTAGCGGCCGACAACTGATGGAGCAGCGCGCGGCATGGTGGTTTGAATGACTTCCGTTTAAATATCCGTTGATGCTGCAGTACTACGCGTTTGTTTGGCACCATCTCACGTCTAGTAATAATGCACACATTACGGGAACGTGTACCGTATTTTGTTATAGACTAAACCTGATAATGGGTCAGGTGGTGAGGAGTAAACGAAGTGCGCTTTTTTTAGTTTAAGAAAGGTCTAAGGCAAGCTAGATCTTCATTTCGAAGTATGCTTAAGGTGATTATAATGATTTTTCAGATGATGCGCAGAGTTTTCGAAGCGAGCCCCTAACCTACTGTTGAGAGTTACCGTTGAAAATGTTTCTTTATTTCATAAGGCCGTTGTATAATTAAAACAAGCCAATTGTAAAGCTTTGTCGTGCTACGTCGTGAATAAGCTATAGTCTCTAACAACTCGTTATGTTAGGTTAGGTTAGGTTAACTCGTATGATAAAACGTAATTTTCTCCTTTCGTCAATCTATTCGCGAAGTGAAAGGAAGTAATATTAATGTTATTATACAAAACAATGATCTTTGACATTTTTCGTAGAAGGATTTAGCCGCTTCGGCGATTGCCGAAGCCGTGCTCTTTATTAAGTGGATCTTTGTTAAGGTTGTAAGTTCATAAAACTGATATTTCAAAAAAAGGACAACGATATTGCGTTGCCAATTTAGCAATGTGTGCTAAAAAAAAAAAAGGAGAAGGTTATGAAATCTACCCCTGGTTAAAGGATCTCTACTGCACGCACTTTGAGATTATTCAACAATGACTCTCTAAATACTATAAGTAACTATTATTTACTATTTATTATTAACTATTATTTATTATTATTAAAAAAAACTATAAAGAACATATTATATCATGGTCAACTGGTGAAAGTAACTGGAGTCACGGGGGTGTACCGAGAGCGAGATGAGATGCTTACATCAGTTCCAAAATATATCGTTTAAAATTATAGGCCTTAGAATGTGTCGCAAATTTCAAATAACGAAACATTTTAAAAGCGCATCATGCATTTAGAAGTGGTGATATCATGTAGAAATTATTCATAAATGGCAGATTGTATCTATTTGGTACCGATGTTGGGCTCTACTGCACGATAGTTCTAATGACATTGATTTACTGTCCTTATGCATGGATGTCGAAACTATGTATAAATTTATAGAACCACTTATAGAGTGATTTGTTGAACGTAATTACGACAACGTAACATTGTACGGAATCTAATCAAACTCAGGTACATATGATGATTTTCTGGTACAAAAAGCTCGCTAGATGCTCGGAGTGCTGGAAAATTGCATGTCGACCATAATTTTTCCGCACTGAACCAAACGATCTTCTTCGTAATGATCAGCTATTTATATCACTGAGGATTGCAGGACAGACAGGATATATATATGGCTAACGAAGGCTAATATTATTGTCTGCTTTCACAGCCTATGATCGAGCAGGTTGGATCGAACGATTACGTTTTTCAGTGTAGTTTAGTAGACTTCATTATATTTATATTTGTCATAATTTTTTCTTGTCTAACCTTAGGAGACGCCAGCAGTGGTAGAAATCTGTTGACGTCAGACTTATCGACCGGTATCAGTTCCCTTAAAAGAAGTAATAGGTTCCCTTGGAGAGCCTGGAAACTGTGTGATAACTTCAATTGTGACTAGATCTTGGAATCCGCGTGCCCTGTAACCTAAGTTGTCCTCTAACCATTTAGTTGTGTTTCACACAATTATATGAAAGGAAATAAGTATGCGAATCTTAAAATGTATCCTACAATAAGGCCAGAACATATCTTCTATCATAAGGATCATTTCCTATACGCAATAACTAGACAACACATATGTGGTATGCTCACTACTATTAACAAATCCACGTATGACTCTCAGCTTCTCCTCTCCCTGTGTATTAAATTATTTCGACGGAAAATAATTCAGAAGAGGGCTCATTGCATAACTGGACGCACTTCAGTTACTCGCAGAACTCCCCAAAGAGCAGGTCAACATTATGCAGTGTTATAATACCCCAATAGAACTATATGCCATGCTGTTCTATTTCATCCATGAGATGAGAACTCAAAGTTCCTGTGCCACTTATGGATGAAGAAATGTGCAAGACGTGTTATTTGTTGAAATGATTACGGCGTCTGCTTGGCCAATACCATACAGTTGTTGTTTCAAGCGTGAGAATGCTTAATAGTTTGTGTACGGTTACGTCGCTGCCGCTACTACAGCAAGTGCGATAAGAGACCAAGGAAACTTTATATACGAAAAATCCCTTTGGCCCTCCTTGGTAATAGAAACTACCGCTGTACTAGGTTAATGCAGCACACAGGGCCCGCTGCCGACTAGTTTATCCACTGACATTTTAATATTAATAGAACCGAGTGGCTGTTGCCAGTTAACCTATAGAGGCTTCAAACCTCAGCAGCCTCAGAGACACAGAGTGGCTCCCTATTATTACAATAGCTTCAGAGTTTTAGATAAGGCTTCATTTTTCAGCATTAATCCTAGATGCGTATATACATAT
>NW_019214787.1:0-57397 GCF_002532875.2 Varroa jacobsoni
GTCACCGGACCCTCCCAATCGGTCTCCGGACTCTTCTAATTAGTTCCCGGAATCAATTGTCAGACTCTCCCAGTCAATCTCCGGATTCGTCTAATCAATTCCTGGAATCAATTGTCAGACTCTCTTAATCAGTCACCAGACCCTCCCAATCGGTCTAGTCGGTCTCCGGACTCTTCTAAGGAGTGACCACTGGTGAGTGACGGCGGTAAAATTGTGTAAATCAATTTACGAGCTTTCAGCTTATTATTAAATTACGAGCTTATAAAAACACTGCTGACGCTTGGCAACAGAAAGACGCAGAATCTGCTTGTTGAGCCGATGCTATGTTATAACCCACCTACAATCGTTCATATACAGTGCTCCCTGCTCCCTTCACAGCCGGTAGCGTGTGTTAGATTATATATCCCCTTAGGCCGTACCGGGTGGGATGCGAACGCATACACAAGCTTGGTTTTGACTTGACAATTCCAACTCTGGCTATGATGAAATATTGTCACTCATAACCAATAACAAACATGTAACTGAACATTTAAGGCCTTTCCTAAGTAAACTTGAAGGGTATCTACAACCCAACCTGTCTGTAGCACAGCAGGCCGCGATCCTATCCTTTATCATGTTGATCTCTGCAAAGCTATCGTAATTCTTGGAACCGCCTATGGGCGCTGCAGGAACTCGCACGGAGGAAAAGTTATGGAATCTGTTGCTTGGTCGAAAACTATCAAGTAATTTGGCAAGTCCTAACGAATACCATGATTTGCCGCCTTACTTCTTGGGTTGGTGTTACAATGGATGCGAAAGAAGAAAAAATTACCTCAAAAAGAGACTTCAATGTTGTGTGAAGAATCAGGTTTAAAAAAAAAGATTTATCCTAATGCTGTGCTGATTAAACTATGTCATATTAACACACATTACTTTACAGATGCACAATTCTAACTATGCGTTGAACCTAACAGGGCTCAGCTACGCAATTATCAGTGTACAATCTATATGCTGTACCAAGACAATGATGTTAACTGGAGATCAGTCTACGTAGGTTAGGTACAGCACACGTATATTGCTTTAACCATATAGGAATGAGCGCAAGGAAAACCCAATTTAGACCCCAATAGGGTCACATTTTATGGTGCTTAAAGGCCTTTGTTATGGAAAGCGGGTCCGTAAATTTTTAAGAGATATACTCAAAACGTGAGTAAAATGATATCATGCTGAAGCATCCATTACCCCGTTTATCGTCTATAGACCGTAGCAATTATATCGCAGACTGTACTGGCATAAAAGTTAAATGCGACTCTTATCAGTGTATTTTCTGCCAGTGTACGCGTGCTTTCTTCTCAGCCTAATATTACATTTCTTTCGTGAGTGATCCCTGGCCTTATACCCCACAGGCAACCTTCCAAGATGCCACTTTCGTAGGAAAAGGCCAAGTTACTGAATATTGTTTAATTCCATTGTTGTATTCTAATACCCGTAGAAAATTCAAACCTGACACCAGATGAGCGTAAAGTCGCGGGTACAATTTAATTAGCAAAAGCCCATAGAACAGCGGTAGGGCAGCATGCATAGACGTCTGCAGAAGTTATCTGTTTAGGGAAGAAACAGTCACATCGATGAGTTCGTATTTTCTATTGGAATGAGGCCGATGGAGGCGCTTGAACGCTATTTGAAAAGAGGAATAAAAAATAAATGTAATGTCCCCTCTATTATTAATTGCTCTCTCTCATTTTTTGTAGTGTTCTTCACAATTTCCCTGTCTCCAACGCCATCTTGTGCTACTATTTGCGCTTCCATCTATGCGCCTTTCGCCACGTTTGCCTTTCATTCGGTCACCTACCGAAGTTCACGTAATACCATTGGTCCCTCCATTGCCATATGGTCCAGTAGAAGTTATTCGCAACTGCTAGAAAACAGGATGTCACATGCCCATTGCATATGTGGCCGGGCCAGAGATGCCCTCACTCGCCGTAGAACTTTCCAGGCGTCCGAGACGCGAATCGCTTGGATCTAGGGAATAAAAGGGTACACTATGTGCCTTTGTCAGTTAGAGAAAAAGATTAATCTCTTACGCTACAGTACTATGCCGTCCGTCACATAGTCACTAACCTAATAATATTAGGTTCAAGGGGCAATTGCATAGATGCCTGTACATCATGCATACGTTACCTGCATACGTATGGCATTGCTGTTGCCGTACTGAAAGTAGAAAAAGGCCACATGCAAATCGATTTTTACTGTTTAAATTTTTCCACAACTGCCGAGGCGTTGACTAGGAAAAAGTGGTAATCTTTCTGGTTCGTTATAGTTGATGCGCCCAGTTGGGTGATGATGACTATTAAACGCTACCATCGCCATCCATAATGCGATCGCCGATGCCGTAATGTAATGTCTACTCCCTAATCTCATATGAGTTCATTGACCGGGTAACATTCTGATGTTTATGTGTGGTGCTATTTGTATAGCAGGTAATTCAAAATTATTTTCTTGTAAGCTTCCCTTTGTCCGTTTTCTTGTACCAGGTCTATATTCTGTAAGTTGACCTAGCTTGACATGTTGATATAATACAAGTAAATTACTTCTTTTTTATTCTGAAGATAGGAAATAACAGAAACCAACGCCATCAACCAGATTGACACGACATTGCTTTGGAGTATGATTTTATGGAGACGTATACATATTAGTGTTGGCGCATGGCAACTTCTTGTATAGGATCTGCTAGGCCTTTATAATGTAGGCCAAACGCGTCCTTATTCTGAGGATTTTGAAATACTTCCTATGGGCGAAACCATAAAAGTCGAAACTCATGTATATCAAGCCCATCAAGCGAAGGTTTTATTAGCTTGCGCTCGTTTAATAGCTACGTGGTACTCAGAGACGTCGCATTACAGGCGAAAAGCCACATAGTCTTGAATATTTGAACTACTATGTGAACCCAAATCATAAGTTAGAAATGGTTTTTTAAAATCCATTTTGTACATTGAGGCCAACGAGAAAACGACTATGATGAGAAAGCCTTCAATAATAGTTCGCACATTTTTCTAGATTATAAACCTTCTTTTTACTTTAGTTTATAATATCTCTGGTAATTGATGATACCAACAATATTAAAAAAATTGCAGTGGTTCTTACTTAGCTGCATCTGAACTTGCTATGACTTTCTGTGTTTATCTAAGCCGTACTTCTGTCTCAGTAACATATTTTAGCTCTAAGCGCTATTTAATCTAGTCCGTCTAAAGGCTGCTAGATTCAGTCGATAATAAGTTTATCTTAGATATATATGAGAAGTACTAGATCATCCACACGACAGTTACAGCCAGCTGCATACTATACACATGATAAACTAGGATATCTGTTCTTCAACATATGTTACGAGGGAACACTTTTAATACAGGCTCTGTTTGCCCACAGAAAAAACTCTCTTACGTGACAACAACGTTGCCAATGACGTCGACAACAAATATATCATCACAACTGCCATCAACACGTTGACGCTCTGTATTTCCGTGTCATCGCAAGACTCCCCATTCAGCCAACTTGCTACAATTTTACGACAATCTAGCTAGCCAGCTTACAATTCACCTTTGTGAACGATCGCTACGTTACCGTCTGCCGTGGAAGCCGGGGACAGGGGTTGAGGGTTCCGTAAAAGGCTGCCAAGGGATAGCTCGGGGCGACTATTGCTAAACTGGTCACCGAACGTGTTTGACTCTCTTTAAGGCGATAGAATGACAAAGCGAAAGAGTTGTGTAAGAGTGTCTGTGTATGTATATGTGTATGTGTAGAAGAAAAAGAAAGCGACGGACGGCGGAGCGCCGAGCGGTTGTTGAAGCGACTGGTCTGCTCATGTTATTTCCATTGTTCCCATGTGTCAACTGTCACACATGGAGCCCAAAACAGGAGAGCCTATAATCGACAAGAACAAGGTAGAAACAGTGGTAGTCGTAGTATAAGGTGGCCACACAACAGACTTCGGTAGCTAGATCTGCTACCCTCGTTTCGAGCTCAAGTAATTCGGTTCGTGCCTACAGGTTCACAGAAACTAAACATTTTAACCGTGAACACGATACAAACGTGATGTGAAAAGATCTGCAGAATATATATACATATAATAATAGGTGATCTTGAAGCTTCAGTCATTCGTTTGTCAAAGTTCGATAATCGATCTGCTATTGGATGCCATAGAAATTTTTGAAATGAAAAAGCAAAACATATAACACATTTTACTTATCGACTGGAGAGGATAGCAGGCAATTGTATTTTATAATTCAATCGTTTGTTGGTTAGGTGGGGAAACTGGTCAGACTGATGTTTGAATAAAAAGGAGAATGCTCGTAAATATAGATCGATTTCTTGTTTGGTCTGGCACTTATAAATAAAGTTAATAAATTAAAGTTATAGTTTATTTGCTAGCTATTGTCTAGACAGCAGACCTTTGTTCCTGCCTCCAAGCACGTCCTGTTATGTCTCCTAACTAGTATCAAGCTTTGAGCGCTATAAAAGTGTGTTAGTTGTGAAACTACAATATGTAAAATCTAGTCGTTCATTTTAAGAGCATTATAACAAATGAAGAATAATTGATAGATCTCGCGGCACCCATATCAGTGTTGTCCAACATTTGATCAATGTGAATTGAATTGAGGGTTATCGGACGTTACATGTCACCAAACTATCAACTCTAATTAAACTACCGATAAATGTTTGAAAACAATGAAAAAAAAACAGTATAGTGCCACAAATATATATGTGTTACCTCAAAATATTGCAACATAGATTAGCCTACTCCACGTAGGTTTGAAAATTTTTTAAAGGGCACACAGGTTCAAAACCGAAATCGTCCTACATTTCCCCAATAACACCCTAAAAAAAGAGATCGGCGATATCATCCGCTGTACGTGTTATCTTCTTGTATCTCGTATTATTAAGCGTATTGAATAAGAAGATGCGCTGATACGAACCTTTTGAGTTGCGTAACGCTCATGGCACTGGGAAAAGCGAAGGGAGAAAGCGGTAACCAATATGCAGGCTCTGTATGCGCGTCGAAAGAAAGAAGACGTAAAAGGCACAAGAGCACAGGTTTTGACGGCTGCGTCGACGAAGATTTCTTTGAACTTAAAGATGGTACGAAATGTCCCTACAGCGACGCACTATCTGGTAGAGGGCAGCTAACTGGTCGTTCCCCGCGGTCATAAGAGGATACGCCTCACTGAAGACTGCGCTGGTTCTTGGTTGATACAGGAAGGCTAAGATATTTTTGCTAAGCCTTTTCTACATACACCATTTCTTGGTTGCCTTCTCTTAGTGTTTGCTGCCATTCGCTCGTTTGCTTTCTAGATCCCGACCATTCGTTCCTGCCTGCTGTCATTGGTCTCAGAAAGGGAAGAAGGACAACCCACCTCCGTATCCCAAGGTCCCACTGTCCTTTCGCCAAACATTCAGCTTTGGATAAGCTTAAGGCAGACCTAAGTCGAATGATGCTATGTGTGACTTTTGAACGTTGGTTACCTCCGAATGTAACTATACATTTGCCTTAGAAGCAATTGAATCTATTTCGATACCTAAGAGTTTTCCCTTCATAGAGAACCTGCAAGTACCTTGAAGCATGGCACGTTCAGTTTTTTTTCGTTTATATATCTTGTCGGGCATATGCTCTTCAGCGTGTGCGATGGTTAAATACCAGCTGAATTTCTATATAATATTGTTTGTTAGTTGTAAATATTTTCCATAGAGACTGTCAATGAACGACGGGCCGATAAGCATGATCTCTATTTGTTTTTGATATTTTACCGTTTATTTTATTGATAATTTATGCAAAATATATGCGCCCATAAAAAAATGTACATAATTGATACCCTGTCAACGTGCGCGTAAAAAAAATCACATACGGTTTCAGTATTTGCAAATCGTTAGCCAAGCGTTAGGGCGTTTTCTTAACGGTGGTGGGATGTGCTTACCTCATTGAGTAATTATGCCCTTAGGGTTGCATCGAACGCTACAAAGCCACTAGCAGTAATCTTTATTGTATTCTTAAGTGCTGGAGTTTCGTCGTCTTACAACCACTCATTTAGTACTAGGGCCACATAGAGCAGAAGTTCAGAAAGTGCTAGGGCCTTTTCTTACGAGCTCCAAGTTAAGCAGTGAGATTCTTGCTATGCTTTATATTGGCCTAACTTACATCAGTGTAAGAAGTACTATGCTGATTGTTCGACGATTGCCAAGGTCAACACTCTGCAACAAGCCTCGGTATTAAAGGGCTTCCACCCGCAGTTAATGCCTTATATTGACATATTTGAATAGATAGGTATTTGAATAATCTGATAGCTGAACGGGCGGCATCGTAGCTACCAAACTCATTACTGGGTAGCCGGGCCGGTACAGGACATCGCAAACTTATCAAACCATCAAGTAATACCATTCAGTCCAAAACGGTACTTACTTATTCAATTTTTTCTAAGTTTATATTCAGCACCCAAACTTCACCCTGTCGTATACATTGATCTGCTTTTATAATCTTCTTAGTGTGTCATTTTATAATGAAGTCGCTTATTCTATAGTTAGCACGTGCTTGCTCAAACCTTTAGCATATATGGGTATAGAAGTATTTAAAAAAACCCATTGGTCTTGGAACTTGAAGAACTCTCGAAACTTCAGTATGCGCCCACAGAGAAAGTATAGTACAATGAATCGTTTTTTTTTTGTTCATTGTCGATCGAATTATTCAGCCTTGATCTGAAGGGGACGATTCTCCTACATTGGCCGAGATCACAGCGCAACTGGTTGACCTCTTTGAGAAATGACCAGAACTCTGGCAATGAAATAACTTTCACTAAGTGCACAACTTTTCCGTGCTTACAATCAATTTCTATAGGCTACTTTCAGAGCGTTCAAGCTGCCGCTTCAAAATAACAATATGTAGCAGTCTTGCCAGTAGTTCAGAGTGCTAATGATTCGTCTGCAGACACAATTGAGCATCTTTGAATAGAGTGCGATCTCCCCTCAGTTTCTTCTATGCCATGTATTTTGTTTGATTTTCATCTATTATTGTTATTTTTTTTTTATACTTGCTTGCATATGCTCACCATTTTGTATCGTAATACGTATTGGCCCCGACAGCCTTAAAGGTTTGTCGTTTTTACATTCAACAAGTAGTTGTACAATAAAGCCAACATTTGTAATGCAAAATATAGTTGTATCTTTGCCTACGGGTAGATAAAATCTGCAACATATTTCTATTAATCGTTCTTAGTAAATAGTGCGCACTTTGCTGGTAAAGCGATAAATGATTATGTTGCTATCGGGTCTGCATGTCTCTGATTGGGACCATGTAGCCGGCATAGTCTGCGAGCCTTCCGTCCAGCGAACAAGTCGCGTCTTCAACAACGACAGCTTGGCCAAGAAAGACCAACAGAGACACCCACATGCGTACACACATTGTTTTCCTCATTCTTCCATACACATACACGCTATACTTAATTATGTCGATTTGTATCGGGCATTTTTACATAAGCATGTCCACGGGGCAGAGTAGCATTACCTCAGCCACCTGTTCGACGAGGTTGCTTTTACTGCCCGTTAATGTGCATTATTCAATTGCACATGGTCGAACAAGGAACAATACCCTTCTAGAGAATGCTGTTATTATCATCTGACGAATGAGTGTTTAATGGAATATATTAAAGGGTGATCTCTATCAAGATCTCAGTGATCTCGTTGTCATCACTTTTATTCTGTTTTGCTTTTGTTACATATATCAGTATTATATAGCGTCTTATTTTGTGTTGGATGGCGTTCGACAGTTCGAAGGAAAGGCAATCAATATATGTATATATATATATATATATATATATATAAAAGCTGTGGGATCAAAGCTTCCAAAGATGTATACTCGTGGATCCCTCCCCTTCTGCAAAAAAAAAAATAGCTGATAGTACTAGTGCCACTTGAAAGTACAGTTCCAACACTCTATCAAAGCAAAGATATCTATACTTGTTTATCTCGATTAAACTACTAACGTAATCAAATTGGACCAACGTGTGTCGTTTGATCTGAGCGAAAATCAACACTAAAGTAGTTATTTTTGCAGCGATTATGATGTCCGATTGTTTTGTGTTAGTCAGTGGGATCGTGTGGGAGAATACAACTAAGCCAGCGGAACAGCCTAAAACCCCTGGTTGGTGATCTAGTACAGGTGTTATCCAGTATAGTTTTAAGAGTCCCGATTTATCGATGACGGCTAAAGTCTACGGTGGGCAACTGAAAACGATAATGAAACAATTTTACATTGAGCAGTTAAAAGGAATTATAGTGGCGAAGATGCAGGGGTTATAGCTTTAGAAGATTACGAAAATATGGCCTGGTAATTTAGTTGCGAGGCTAGGCTTGACAAAGGACTAATAGATTAAAGCAAACAAGAAATTAAATACAACATGCAGAAAACTCGATTTCTCGGATAAATATGTATATACGTTTTGTCGTGTATTTAATTAATGTGTATATACTATGGGTCGATTGATCTTTATTTCTCGGAGATACAATATTTTTTCGTTTGCAATATTTCATTCAGCCTAGTTAAGCGTTTTTTTTTTTTACTGAATTTTTCGGGTGATGTCAACAGTGAGGTATCGACGGCAGGCGCACGCAAAGCTGAACAAGTTTGATTATCAACTGCCGTAAGACCCAAGGTGTGGGCCACGGTCTCTCTCGGGTTATTTCAAGAAAAAAAAACACGAGATACTGGTCTAAGACTTGCTAAATACTGTATAAAACTATTGAAAATTACCTGAGCTACTTGATGTATGAAGTATTGTGTTTTATTTGCTATAAGATGCAGTTGGAGGGCTTAGCACCCATTCATCCAAGCGATTCTTTAGCTTTGTTTATATACTATCAGGAAGTTTATTGTGCCAAGTTGTTATAAATATGTATAAGTGCTTCAATGGTATTTAACACGAGTGAATAAATGCGTTTGATTTATTGTTTAGCTTTGTTTAATCGTTTTCTTCCCAGTGAAGGTTGACTGTCTGAGTACCGTTGAAGGAAGTGTCGCATCCGGTTCAGAAACTGTGGAACAGTGGCCAGATGGATGCGTCAATCCATTGGACGGGTACATCCATATGCATCAATGGTTTACTCAGCAGCGGCTAAGAATAAGAACGGGATGGGGTGACGAGCTTCCTTGGCATCGCATCCCTTTGGGTGCTAATGTAGCGCTAGAGTACGGGTGCGCGATGCACAATAGTAGCGAAGTGTTTATTCCGGTCAAGCAGAAACCCGTTTTGATAACGCTGCACGTGTTTACACCTTTCACGCAGGCCTCTACTGCTACTGCTTCTATGTCTAGTCTCTTCATTTGCTCGGAATAGTTGCTAACATTATACGGAAATTCTAACCCAATCTGTTATTTCAAAACGAGATCCTTTTGTAAATAAGGCTTTAGCGCCGATTTCGTTCTGAAGTGATTAGCTCACAGGTAGATCGCACGCCTGCAACGCTATCTAGCTTGCTAGCCATGCATGCACATGCTATAACACAGACAAAGGAAGGAAAAATATATGAAACGTTCATCACATTGGTCGTGGAGGATATATGCGAACTGCTATTACTTATCCCGATGGTCGTCGTCCCGTCACTCATCTAACAGTTGGTCCCGAGGTTCTCGGAACTATTAGAAAGATGGGGTAACTAACCCCCTGATAGTTTCTAAATCACCCTGTCACCTTAATCGGCAGAGTTTCATTTCTCCCATTTTCTCTGCGCCTTTCGTTTTCTGTGCCATTTTGATAAAGGTGCGAAATCAGTTGCTTGAAGGACCTTACACCTTTATCCTGGCAATAGAAAGCAAATAGCAGTTACACGGAAATATTCATTCTCTTATCCAGGTGAAGTACAGTTGTTATTCTTTTTGGCAAAGAACGTTGCTTCAAGCCGACTTCAGACAAACTACGCTCAACGAAGCGATGAAGTCTAACGCTTTAGAGTTGTTCAGAAGAAAAGCAATGCAGGAAAAATATGGACGGCACACTGAAAGGAAATTTGTTGTTTTCCTTCTTCTCCGAATGTTTCACTAGAGCGGAAAAACAACTGTGACATAGAGAATGGCAATTTTGTGTCGGATAATGGCGCGACCGTGATGTTGCGAAGGCGCAAACACTGTATTTTCAGTACATCGTGCGATTCAATACAACACAACGCCTCTTTAACAAAAGGGCTAACCGATATTGGATAAAATAGTTATAAAAAAGAGATAGATTATGGTTGAATTATAGGCAAACTGGGTCTTGAATGGGTCTTGCTGTGGCCGCTTGATATATGAAAAAAGAGTGATCAATATATACTGTTTTGTAGGGCTCAAGAAAAGGTGTTTCTGATCTCGCAAAACAGCATGAAACATCTTTGATTATGTTATAAATAGTCTTTCATTTAAGTATTGTAAATTTCCAACCGGACCTACTGATATCATGTCGCATACTCATATGGCAATCCTCGTTTGATCAGAATAATTTTGTCTGCAGCCTGTTGACGAGGACACTCAGCCACCCATTTGTTACTGCTCATATGCTAATTTTTTATTTTATAGTAACTTAATTTATAGCAACAAGAAAACAGTCCTACAGAAAAAAAGAAACAATTTTATGGTTTTATTATTGTACATGTATACAGGCTTGGTTTTAATTATTTTTTCCTCCAAAAACCATGAGACTCGAAAACCCGGCAATGGGGCAAAGGTATCTTTCGTCTTGAATTATTAATGTAGTAATCCACCCAAAAAGGGGCTTACCCTACTTGCATGATATGGTCAAACTTGTTAGGCTTTACCCGAATTCTATTCCATTTAGTTCTACTCAGGTATTCCCTTGTGACCAACTTCAAAGTCATGGCCATAGAGAAACTCAAAGGCAAGCGTGTCGTAAAAAGCGATCAGGCCAACCCAAGTCATGGCACGTTTCGGCTAAATTTTCGGTGCGTACATCGGTGAAGAGGTGCTCGAGTTAGAGGATCGGCTAGGAATGATTCTGTATTATAAAAAATTCTAGAAATGACTGATTATTCAATCAGTGAGATTTTCAAAGGTGTTATTTATACGTGGCAACCCATAATGGGTGCAACTCAACATTTAGCGCGCGCAATTATAGGTTTCGAATGCTATTTCGAAATTTACAAAAATAGGGCCAGCTTTTTTAGAGCGCCTTTGTACCGCAATAGCTTAATAAGATCAGAGACAGAGCCTATTAACTATCATATCATCCCTTTTGGTGAGCTTAAATTGTAGAGACTCACTCATGTTGTCTGTTAGGGTCCGTAGAGCTATTATATTTACAACGATAGATGTTACTGTTCCACAAAAAAAAACTACAGGTGAGTTAATGTACTGCGAAACAGCTCCCAGGAGATGCTATTTCGCAGATACTCTTTTACTGTCAGACACCGAAGATATACGGCGCGTATCTTTGAAAAGCTTCTAAAAGGTCACAAAGTAATATCTTCAGAAAAATTCTATAAAATATAATAGCAAACGTAGTGGTAATATTTATCTATTAAGGAAATCCTTAAGTTTACTTATTCATTTAAAAGCAAAGTTATGTTTAAAAACAATCACTGCATAATAGTAAATATCAATAACTAACTAAAAAAAAGTATCCACTTCGATTAGCATATACAAACGTAATACTTATGTTTCATTAGAGCTTCAAGTCATATTTGTAACTGAAAAACGCATAAAGAGAACGATCCATTTTGCACGGATACAGGTGTTTTCATCAAACTAACTAAACAACGAAAATTGCGTGAGGCTTTAGTGCCATAGACAGAGATGGTACGAAATAGTTATGGTACCTCGGAGTAATTTGGGCTTTCTATAAAACTCCAGGTCCTGGGTAGATGTTATCATACCCTTAACATGATTAAGGTATGTAAACGAGATTCTTTCTAAAACTCTCAAAAGACATTATTCCAGTCGACATTTTCTACGGCTACCTTTTCCTGTGTATTGCAAAACTCGAAAGTACCACTCTTAGAACACGTTAAGCACGAGCGAACCGGATGGGCAATCTGTTTCATTAGCTGTTTCTGACTTGCAATTGTTGTGATCTAATAAAAAGAGGGAGGGCTATGTGTCAGGTTATAAGCGACTGGAAGTAGTTTTAACAAGTAATCATCTTAACCCGCGTTTTTGACGACATAACAAAACGGCAAACGAACTGTAAACAACAAAAACGTATATTTTTGTCACCGGTAAAGTAGCAGAAAACAATTGTGTCAATAACCTTGTGGGTCAGCCATGCGAATCGCTTGGCCTTCGCAATCCTAGGTCGTGTCGCATCGCCTTATTAGTGCTCATCGATCATTTTGAAATGTCTTGATCTATTGACGCCGAACCTCAGAGGGTTTCACCACTCAGCGTAACAAGGAACGAAGTGACAATGGGCGAAAACGGAAGGCTGGGCCATCGGAAAGTGACTTATGCGTTTAAGAAGTTCCACTCAAGCAAGCTAGCGAAACCGAACAGGATTCAGAATAAACACCACAAGAACACTGTGAGGCTGGCGTCGTACTGTTCAAGGAATGTCTTCGTTCTTGGCTGCTTTGTCTTCATTGGCAGGCTGTAACGCTTCTCATTATTCCAAAAGGCAAAGGTGTTCTAAGTCAACCGAGGTCGTGGCGCGGGGTAGCAAAAAAAGCATTTGTTATAAACTTCTCTTATACCTGCTGGCAGAAAGGCTAGACTTGTTTTTGGAGGGTACAAGTGATACGCAAAGCGTAACACCGATTCAAGAGAGAGAATTTTACTGAAACAACATGCAAGATCCTGCTTGCGATGTCAAGTGAATCTTAAGTAGCCCTTGGCAATGTATCAACGCAGCATTTGTAGATTTCTTTTGATTCCACCGCAAGAAATTTACTCTTGACCCCCAGCATTCTCCCCAATGTCGCAATTTCCACACATGTGCTTAATTTAATAACAGCGATACTCCAGAAGAAGAGAATTACAGTTGACGACGGAGTCTTGGTACTGTCAGCGTTCTCACAGGCTACAAGTGTGATCTAGGGTAACGGTTGAACCCCTTTCTTTTTCTCAATCTTGTTTAAACTTGTTCCGGACAAGAAACGTAGGCGCAAAAAAATTGCAAACATTTTCCGCTATGGAAACGATTCATTTGTTTACGGAGGCATTTGCGTCCATATACAGCATGCCCTATCCAAATTACGATCCGCTATTTCGGAATTGAGACTGACCATCAATAACTCAGGCAGAACAATTCGGAAAAAGCGGTAGAATTGAGGTTCGTGAAACGCTGCATCTGTAGCAGCGACCGCTGACGTATGCTAATCGATATAGCTGTCTTGGGTTGCTGGTCTCGTATAACGTTCAAGCTTTCTCTTAGCGTATTACGGAAAAATTCTGAAGGACCTTGATACCTTCCTACCTTGAATACCTAACCATCATCGATCGTCTTTCTCAACCGCTTTGCGACTTTTCAACCTCAAAACCGTGCAAGTCATCGCTTACGGAGCGAGCTTGGATACCTGGAATAATCTCACAGTAGGTGAGTTTAACAATTTGAGTCAAACGAGAGCCATGACAAACGAAAGCTGAAAGGGACTTGACCGGTCAAACAGACAAAATGGCGCGCTATGTAATACATGGTTTTCACCATCGCCTATGTAAAGTACAACCATTTTATAAACCTGATTAATATTGTGTGTGTACTACGTGTAGATAGATCTGTATCAAGCTTCTCGCTTCCCGAAACTTAATCGCTGGAGAGTCTGGCGCAGTTACTAACCAAAAAATGACGGTATCATGATATATGATGTAGAGTGAAGTCATTGATAAATTCTAAACAAGTAACCTCATGAATTCTAAGTCGACCATTGCAGGATTGGCATTAGCCTAGCTTACTACATGTATGGCATATAAATCATAAACGTATATGTGTATATTTCAAGAGTTTGAAATCCTACCTGATAAAAATAAATAAACAAATAAGTTTGATAAAAATAATGCTGTTCGATGTCAAAGGATAAACATGTCTTTATATCAGCCACTTCCAGGCGCTTGTGATGCGACAAAGTCTGTGTCGATGTAACTCAAACATATTCTTACCCTTCTAGAGTCTCTCTATTTGTGACAAATTGCAAAAAAAATTACTTTTGATAGAAAAACAATGAACTATTTTTGTTTAAGCAAACACCGCCGCACTGGGTTGGACGCGCCATTACTTCAGTGCGCTTCTGTGTAGAAATCACGCCTCAGCGTAACGACGACAATATCTATTTAGCTGAAATCCAAAACATGCGTCATTTTCTTTTTGATTTCTCTCGGCGGTTTATCGCTGCCGCGACGTCTGCCCGACAACGGCCCATTAGTCGTGTCTTAGAATTCAATCATTGTTCTTCTTTGTTGTCCATGCCCAAGCTATTCAATGAACGATGTTGCATATGGCTGAAACCGCGTCTATTTTCCGTCTGGCAACTTATTCCGCTTCGTCAAACATTTCCCCGTAAAAGAAGCTCATTATTTTACGTTGCACGCATTCAGTCTGCAGCCCGCTGGTGGAGTCTTTGATGGCGGGCGGCGTCAGCAGAAAAAAGGAAGAATCATTGTGACACAGGAGCGGTTCACTGAACACAGAACGGCATCGTCGACATGACTCATCACACTTCCACGTTGCTTCTATCTGCAACATCTACGCCATATACACACAATCATTTCCGGCGGTTCTTTTCTGTCTTTTTCTGACACTTGCGATCTAATGGGCGCGGCATCTGTGTTTATTTTAGTGTAGAACGGGTTCGAAATCATAATACATACTATAACGCTGAATTCACGTAACTGTTTCACATTTATATCTATGTGGTTTACGTCTGAATGCGTCTACGTTAACTGTGGTGTGCCAAGGCCGCGTTATACTCTAAAATTGTTGTATTAGTACTAATGTCCAAGTTTCCCGCTAACAAACATTTCAACCGGAAAATTTTTGTCTGCATTCTGTGAAGTCACCATTTTGTCATGCAAACAGTCTTAATATTCATTGTGTGGCTAAGCCTGAGGGCACAAGGATGCGGATTAGGGCCCTGGACCTATGCACATGCTATGCAGGACGAAATGTTGGATAACACTCGGCGGTCGTTTCGTGTCTAGGTAGTCTACTGTCGAACGACCCAACCAACTGGGTCCACCAACATTCGGAGAAGACGTACTTCCTGTTTCACCAAGTTTATGTGGACGGTGCGCGTCAAATGGCCTTAGCCAACTGGGGTCAATTATTACTCTAAGGTTTTCATTACGCATTTGTTTGCCGTCAACTCATGAAGGCACTTTGCAATAAACAGCAATCATAGCTCTGTTCCGCACACTTTGATATACAAACAGAACAGGATCATATATGGCGGAAATCACGTATGCAAATTTGATACTTACTATTAATATTTTTTTTATTATTATTAATTATTAGAAGTGTACGGTAATAGTTATCTATTTTTCGATAATCATTATTTATCAAAAATAGATAATTATTATCGTACACTTCTAATGATACACTTATTTATAAAGGCTCACAATCAGTGACTTTCTCCTATGCCATTTCGTCTCCGCTATCTGACGGAACGTTCGCACGCCGGACCAACGTTTCTAATCGTTACTGAGAAAGAACGTCCTACATCGGATGACCTCCTAGGTGACCTGTTGCCTCGCGATTCATATTAACTGTAGCCTGGCTTCCCGCTGACACGCTGCCGTAGTTCAACAGCATTCGCTTGTTTTTTAAAAAAAAAAAAGATTCTCACACTGACCAATCCATGCGATTTGGACAGTAATATAAGAAACTAATTGTCTTTCCCTACGAGAGCAGTAGGCTAATGGATATATGGATTTTAATAGTGTAACCTTGGGCACCGCTTTTACCGTCGTTGAGAAATAACAACCAAAGATGCCTCCCTGAGCTTAAACTGATGTGACCTGTCTGATGAGAAATACATGGCTCCTACTATGCAAATGACTTGAAAACAGCTCAGAAAAGAGCCTTTGATCCGAAAAAACAGTGCAGAAATTCGGTAAATAAGAATAGCATAACTTTGTTCATGTAACAGGTTTGAGTCTCACGCGACGTCGTGAGAGTTTAAAACTACAAACAATAAGTATTTTAAACTTTACGTTTGGTGCTGCCGTTAAATATTGCTTCAGATGGCTGACTTCCTCTAGTACCTTCTACTGTATGTTTCTGAATGCACCTACAATTAAAAATTATAACTAAAATTAGCAGCTTAGTTAATTTCAGGGTCGGATGATACCAATACAGCTTACCCCATCATTTGCCTTCCCTGGCCGAATCTGTAAAAAGCGTATAAGGATGTGCCTTTTGTTAGCTGTTGATGGCAGACAATGTCCGCGCATTTTTCATCGTCAGTACCGGAAATCTCTGGCGTTCCACACTATGCTAATCAACTTTACGTATGTCGTTCAGGCGACTTTTACAAATTTAGTGAAGGGAATCGGGCCTGCTGTCCTGGTAACACGGCCGAAGGCTGTGAGCTTTACGTTCAGTTTAAATCTCATCTAATAAGTTTTTGCGGAAAATCTTCAAACGTGCCAGTCAAAGTTTTGTGCATGCTGAGAAAGCATTCTGGATTTTATATCTGTAGTCACCTCGGAGATTTGATAAAAATCAGTCTTACAGGTTTTTTAAAGTTTTTGACAAGTCTGCTCGAAAATGTTTGGGTAATTCTGGGCCTCTTTTTATTTTCGCTCGACCAGTCCCACGGCTCGTTTTTAATCCAACCTACGGGTTCCATATTGCGGTGGACTTCAAACGCTAAAATACGGACAGTTCACGATTATAGCACATATTAGTGATTCTGTCGCACCAAAATAAAGCAGATCGTCTTATGTGCAGGCAGAAGTAAGCGCTTCACGGACAACAGCGCATATATATATATAACCTAAGGGGTGAGTCTAAGGAATGCATATTTAGCCGCAAAAATCAAGTACCAACATTAAGATCGAAAGGATTTAGCGTACACATTGTGCTAGGTTTGGACTGGGCCTGTTTTTATGAAGAGTGTACGGCTGAAAGCGCATGCTCTCTACTACCCAGAGTAGTAGTTCGACCGGTTTAGTTCGTATTGATGATAAAGACTCCGATCTTTGGACGTGGACTGAACGGCAATATTTAATCCTCAGGTATAATATGTTGTGTAAATACTTTTCAACAACCTGGCATCATACTTAAAACGATAATCCACTCGATCCATTTTATTTAAAATGTTTCAGTTGAAGATCAACCTATTCTATACAATAACCAGTTGAAACGGCTTACCAAAGGGAAATTGGTCCATGACTGCTAGTCCTTTTTGGCCTAGAAATAAGCAATAATTAGCGTATCGTATAGGTCGCCAGTCTTGCTAAAAGGTAAATAATAACTATGTGGGCGGACCGGTACTTGATTTGCGGGCAGTGTTAGGAATTGAAGACCTCCTAGGTTAGGCAATCAATCGCGCGAACGTAAGACTTTGTAAAGCATACCTAGCATATGTATTATTAGAACATTACTATTTTGTATGCATCCACGTCGAAATATTGAATACCTAAATGTCAGACGGAGAATAAGTTTGTTGTTTTTCTTATAGTTGCTCATAGAGTGTATATAAAGTGTCATGAAGTTTGAGGGTAACCAATTCGAGTATATGAGTTTTTTTTTAGGCAGGTTTTAGTTACTAATGAAAATGCCATTAAATGACGTGAAATTTTATAAACGAAAGAGAATGAAATGTATTATATGATACCAGTAACTTGAGCATCATTGATTGAAGGCGCTCGTTTACGCTGTTGTACTAAGCATAAAGCTAAAGGTAACTTGTACGCGACTAGGTTTTTAGCTGAGTTTATTTTTTTACTATTATTAAGTAGATTATATGCGTTGGTAAGATGGCACTGTTATCAATAGCAAGTACCAAGAGTAGCCCAAGATATGCAATTGTTGAGATACATTTGTATATGGTATTTAATGTATATTTAATTCACATACGCTGGATAAAGGCTCTTCGTCTTCCGAAAGAATGATTCGTTTGTTGCAGACTATATTATGTTCTTGGGTCTCGTTGGGCTGCGCCTGTGTTCAGAGATAGTTCCTGTTTGTCTTTCAATCATCAACTTCAAACGCTTTTCAAAACCCTGTTTCAGCGGATTTCCGCTAATTTAACTTATGTCGCTTGTCAAATACCTTAACTATCTAACGTTATAGATATCCCTTCCGTCCACTGGCTTCTAATGGTGAATTTTCTGAACCAGTATATACAGGTGGATCGTAGATTGTCCTGCAGTTTAACCTCCGCTGTCACAACAGCGGGCTGGCTGGAAAATGCTTAAACTTTATGTGCTTCCTAAGACATGCTCAAAGCGCTGGCGGGGCCACATAAATACGCCATATTTATATTGGAATGAAAGTTTCAGCTGAAATAAATGCAGCCGACTGTTTTCAATTAGATTAGCCCGAGATAGCACCGACGTATTTTAAACATTGCCCCGTCTTCAATTTGATTGAGAACGGGAAAGTGTCGTTGATTAAGTTGGCCCTTTCTCATGAATATACAACTAACTGCAGAGGTTGCGATATATGATATACCTTAGCGTAAGTTCCGAAAATTATGACGAGTGCATACCCTTGCAAGTACAGCATTTCAAGATCATGTCAGCTAGACACGCTCGCATACAGATTTTATACCTTCGCTATTTTAGTTCTGGAAAAATTGAAGTACTCTCTATTTAAACCTACTAATTGGTTCGAACGATAACCTATTCAAGGCGTTAACCCGAAGGATCTGTTTGTTCAGGGCGTTGCCAATTGACCCCTTTCCGTTCTATTATAACTGCAGGACGCATCATAAATGCTGCACGTCTTGGGGGTCGTCCAGAACGAATTTTTTCCAAAACTGGTAACAATTGCCCATTAGTAAAACTATAAAGCACTACGTCAATAATCTCTGCTGAGAATCTTATTATAAAAACTATAATTTTTTTCGTTATTTCCATTTGCTATAATTATACATAGCTTTAAACATGTGAATGAGCTAGGAAACATGTGTCAGTTACGTTAGCCGTTGATGCCTTTGTATCAGGACGAAAAGGACCAATTTTAGTTATCATTATATCGACTTCACAACTTTATAGAATTTATTACCTTAAGCAGCAACATTCCAACACAAAAGGAATAGTTTTCCTTTCTAAGTGAAAGGGAACTGTATTTTAACAGCTTAAAGGCTATGCGCTATTTTATGTTACACTTATCTTCACGAAGCTATGGTTTTCAGGTAAGCCTGCACCCAGGCTCGTATTGACTATGAAATAGTATCATGCAAAATGCAATTTAGGGGTGTAGGCCGCCGTACCTTAATATCTGTAATGACCTAAGCCAAACATTAGCTCTTAATACTGTTCAACGGACTCATTCTAGCGATATCTGCATGCGCCCTTCCCATTGCAATAGTATACTTTGAAGTGGTGCCGAAAAAAAAGGCACAGATTATTATCAAATGATTTATGTGAACTTTTATATTGGACCTCTATCTCTAGTATTTGTTCAGCTCCACAAAAAATCTCACGTTTATGGACATACAACCTTAATCTCAATGTATAGGATTCAGTGCGTTGTCTCGCGAACGCATAGCTGATGTAAGCCTCGACAGATATGTGTCCTCTGCAAGCATAAAGTAGCCTTTGTGCAGAATACGAGATATTCGGTTGCCGTTTGTATTCATAAAAGGCGATATTCCAGGTCCTGCCTGCACCAAAAAACCCATTAATGCACCCGTTCGTTGAATACCTACATATTTCACCCCTTCTGTCTAATGTCGCTTATTTAAAATACCTGCACCTTTATTACCTGCAAGCTTTCGAAAATTTTAATTACTGGACAGTCTGCTTCGTAGTTAACTGGTCTTCGAGGTACACTCCAGTCAAGAAAAAACTTCACTCTTCTGTGTGCCATGATGTACTATAGATTGCCGTTTTCTTGCTTCTAGATCTAGAAGAATTCCCAATACTTCGCTTCCTTGCGAATCAGTTGTACCAGTCAGCCTGATAACCAGTCAGCCTTTTTGTAAAATATTAATTTAACAAGCAGAATTACGTTGCATCTTAAGGTTTTTTGTGAAGTATGAATAACTGACAGAAGATTTTCAGTAAAAACAGATCTTCGTCTTTGGTCGAACTATTGACGCCAGTCCTGGACGTTTGCCATATTATGTAGTTAAAGTTACCATTAGATTCAAACGTAATGAATTTTTCGTCTCACTCTTTATTATATACTCAATATAGTTAAATGGTAAACTAAGGTAAACAACTTGTAATTGGACGGAAGTGTGATGGAGCATTGGGCGCAGATAAAGTTAAATGGAATTCTCGTTACTCATATATATATATATATATATACATATTTGCTTAACGGCACCCACACTTTGAGATTGCATATGATTCAATAGCCTCACGTCATATCGTCCGTAACAACGCACTTGAGCTCGTATGAAGGTATAGATTACCGAAAGTGTGGTGAAGTTCTTCAGAAATCTCTACCACACTCGCCTAAAATGTGCTTGTTCCCCTAATCTAAGTAAGATTGTTTATATCTGCCATGCTTTAAAGAACGATATATAATAGACGGTTAGCCACAATCTGAAAAGTTTTACACTCGTACTAAATGGACGCAGAAACAAAAACTTATTTGGCAGCTGGCTATGTATGTAACATTGTTGTCGACATAGAATCACTATAATGATGCGTAAGCTGTCTCGTTCCTTGCCCTCGCTAGAATACGGAGTGCTGCTCGTCGATGCACAACGAGCGAAACAAGTGGGCCGTCGGAGGCGACAGGTAGTTGCGGAACGTAATTGGACACAAAACCTGCTCTGAGTTGTGCAGTATAAATTAGTTTGGAGTATAAACATTCATTTTACAGGATGTGAGATTGTTCAGCCTTCAGGCAGTGCTTTCGATTTGTCTTAGAACGCCTCAAAAAACTATAAACCTTATTGGTACTAGATTTTCTCAACTGAGCGTAACCTGGTAACTTACCAAACTACTAACGGATGTTGCCTGTCTAAACAGCTTAATGGTACTATCATGACGTGTACAGTAATGTGATACGGAAACGAAATAATGATATAATCATTTCTCATCCAGTTCAGAAGCGTCAGAACAAACGTCCATTCAAGTTAAAGTTAACTTCAACTCTCTGTTCATAAAAACGTGTAAAATCGAGTCGTTTTATTAGCTACCTTTTGCTTGTGTGTAGTTCACGAAAAAGCTCTATTATGTTTTTCCTACTAGCCATATCGCGTCAGGATAACAGCTATCATTTATTCCGTACCAAAGCCAAAAATTGAAAACAGAACGCAAACCATAGTGCATGTACCTAATGCTTACCTCCTTCTGATGCTGTCTTCAGCTAGAGCCAAGACGAGCTATGATATAGTTGTCCTACCAGTAACACGCATGGTCACCCAGGATTTCTTTGTTTTCGGTTAGAAACTGTTACCTTCCACTAACCATTCCAAAGATTTCTTTAGATAAACTTTACTGTTCCTGAGATGCCATTAACAGGCATCGTTACGAGCATCAGATTCTGAGAAGATGACTTCTCAAAACCTTTAACAGTAACAAACTTTTGTATTTGCTCTAATATTGTGATATATTGTCTGATATAATGACATCGGATTCTAAAGTTAGTTAGTAAACGTTTCTAGTGAACAAGAATTTCTAAATGGTAAGGACAAGATGTTTCATAGAGCAAAACATGAGTCGAACTTATTTCACATAAACCGAATACATAGAAGGCGCACTACTCTGAGCTTGCTAACGAGTAAGATGAAATTATCATTATCAGTCGCATTCGTAAAATGAAACATCCAGTTATCAATACCAGCTAATGGTTTTCACAGGCCAAATCAATACGCTATCCATGACAGATATATTTTAAAAGTAGTAATGAATCTATGAGAGCCTACTTACCTATATAGTTTGTGTAGGCTCCTTTTGTATCTTGACCTTTATAAGTGGAACCGGATATCTTGTCATATGTAATCACTATTGAATTAGCCCTGTCAAATGGCAGAGAAATGCCATCTGAAAAAAATCAATCAGCTAAGTTTATCATGAACCAGTTTTTTATAAACTGCTACTGTTGTAAGTTCAACTTAACTACTTATATAGCACAAACGAATCTAGAATCATGTAACCGTCTCTTTATGTGTCATCATCACATAGCAAGTTTTTATTGGTAGTTATAGTAAATAAACTTTATCGCATCATATTATGTTTGTGCCTATACAAATGCGCCTGTTTGTATATAATTCTGAAAGGCCTTTACAACGACGAGGGTCGGATTCGTGCTGCAGCTGTTGCTGCCCCCAGTGGTGCATACATCTAGCAAACGAAATTCTCTATTCATCGTGACGTTTGTTTCCCAGCTGGAGACGTGCTTGGAAGCATCGTGGAAAATGGAGGTCTGTGTTGGCCGAAGCTAAGGGCTTCCGGCAGTGACGACGGCGGTCCCCTCGTCTTGGTTCTTCCTACTTCTCCAGACGCCCCGAGTTCTGTGTCTTTGACAGCTACATATTTTGCGTGCGACGTCCATTAAGGTAAGACAGGACAAACAACGCGGTAAGTCGAATCAGCTCGAACACTATGGCCACGCAGGTGGCAGGAGAGAAGGAGGCGGATCCATTGTGTGCCATGTAGGGCAAAGCAGTATAGCATATCAAGTCAACCCATGCAGAGTCGCTCGAAGACACTCGAACAATACGCATAGCTAATCCTTAAGAAACGGACGGTGCAACCGCCTCCAAAGAATTTAACCAGTTGCTTTTAAAAAGTGGACATACTGTGAATTTGTACTACTTTAGGTGGAATCAGTAATATGAAAAGCGGTCAGACTAGGTTTAGTGTTTGTGTGGTAGCAAAAACCTCTATCCAGATGTCAGAACTCAACCGTTCACTTCTGATCTCCAAGCAAGACGTAAAATTGATTAAAAAATGATACTACAAATTAACGAAAAACGGGACCAGATGGCTTATAGGGTAAATTTAAAATAGGCCTATAAAAGTTTACGGCGAGCGTCCAGGCTATATGGTGGTAAATGTGTGCTTATATCTGGGAGACCACTAGGTATGTGAATTAGCGTTTCTTTCACATGCTGTATCTCGACTGCGAAATAGTATAGACGGATCTCCTTGCAATGCATTCTGCAGGCACCCATGATTTTCGGTCAATGGGGTAGGTTACACTCGTTACGTGCTGTTTTCTACTCTAGTGTAAAAGAAGTGACATAATAAGAAAAAATACGTTTTTTTTTTTGCTGCACTGACTGTGATACGGCCTTTTACTTATTGATTTGTTGATTGAATCTCACAGGTTGTAGATCGAACGATGGCAGTAGGAGCAAGTCCAGGCTATGTCAGCTCAAGCACAAACCACTGACTATGGTTATGCAGCCATGAGCAATGTTTCAGTGGTACCATAATAGTCATATACATGATGCTGCCTTTGATCGTAAAGCATACTTTCCATTTCTACCAATTATTATTACCAAAGAGACAGTGTCAATTAATTATGATACATTCTTGCCGTAATGGTGGATACACATTATGGAAAATCTATTTTAAATAGTCCTTGCTACAAAAACACTTTTGGACTGTGAGTAGAATAATGACAAAATATGAAACGCGACCAGCTTTGCTAAGCTTACAAAAGTGGATAGGGAAACCCAGAAATAATACAGCAGTGTTTTGTAGTTTCCAGATAACGTCCTCTTGCGTATCTTCCTCGCATATCGTGCGTTCAGTCATTTACATAAACTCGGTGTGAAAATGGTTAAAAATTTTAACTTGTCTTTTTTCTTCGCACATCCTTGATAAAAATATTATCTAGATGCTAATTATCTCAACGATGTAGGTTAAGTTATTTTCAGCTTTTTGTAACCGTCACCAATCGCTACTCAGATGTAAGCTAGAACTGAAGTAATATTATCGAGAACAAGAGAAGCTGCTCTTGTTAGGGCCTTCGTACTCACAACACGCGCAAATTGAAATAGGTTACCATTCGTGCTTTCCTCAATCACACACTTTTTCGGTTGACTCCGATCTCCTGCTAATAGACTAGCAGGAAGCATTTCCATGAATCTAAAGGGAACAGCCGCAAAAAAGGATCAAGAGAAAATAGGTTGTCAGATTCAGAAGTCACGAAATTCTCGCCAGTGGCGTTTTGTCGACGTTGGACTGGTTTCGTATGTGAATCTCTGTCTGTGTTTGTTCGTGTGTACATACATGACTGAAGAAGACTTAAGAGAAAGGGACGATCCTCAAGGAAGAATAGCAGGTTTCCGCGGGCTGCCAGTAAAGGCGCGGAGTAAACTAGTTCATTGTTGTCCATTGTAAATGATCTCTCTACCCGAACACTTGCATATATGCCTCATAAAATATATGTCATCTGACGAAGGGTCCGGAGGGCTGTGGACCATCGTTTATTCCATTCGATACAAGAATAGGAGCGCCGAACGAAGATATTCAACGTGCGTATACAGATCACACTACGAATTTGCACGTTTGGTCGTTATAAAAGATATTGTTTCACGAATGGTAAAGGTAAGCCTGGATCGTTCGCGCCAGATCGCTATACGATTAGGCGCTCTTTTATTCAAACTCTTGATCGATAATTTACGAAAAGATGACACATTGCGCCTTGTGTTAGAATCAGGATCAATTACTAATAGAGCGACTGCTTCGCAGAAGACAAACTTTCAATAAGGTACAACTTTGTTACAACTTCGCTGATGTTTCAAAATTAAAGAAGTTCTCCATATCGGCTCACTGCGCAGTTGTATTTAACGAGTAATAAAAAAAAAACACTCCGTAGCCCACTCTCAACCTTCCCGTCCACAGCTTAGAATTGCTTTTAGAACCTATCGAGGACGAGCAAGCAAAAAACTAATCAGAGTCTTTGAGTGTAGGACCAAAGTGTATCCATGTGCTATAGTGTATAGTGAGATATTTAAGTAATGCGAATATCGCAGTATTCTGTGAAAATAGTACATCTAATCTATTGACGTTTGCCATACCGTTTCACATTAGGCATTAAAGAGGCACTAACTGGTTTCTTTCAGATAATTATTCATTCAAACCTATGCAAGGTTTATAAACCAGAAGAAGGCTTTACAGATCTACGAAAGTTAAAACTGTGTCAGTGATTCGAGACATTCCACAAGATGATCCGTGATTTTATAAAAAAGAAAATACATTTCTATTAAAAAAAAAACATTTTAAAACATACCATTATATAAACAATAATGTTTCCTTAGTTTGAAATTGAAAGCAAAATCAAAGCTTAAAGGTATTAGGATGTTACAAACAAAACCGGAGAACTTTGAAATTAAACAATTTTTGACCATATTGAGCTAGAATGATGATTTTCTCTTGAATGAGATTCCATTTTTTACGCGCTTGATTGAACGCTCTGGCAGCTTCGTGATAGCCATAACCCTACTATTCGAGTTCCTATATATAAATTCTCTATCTACGGCTTCTTGAGGTAATTCGATGGTGGGATATGGTTGCTTACCAGTTGCCCTTTTTAAACAGCCAGCAATCAAACGGCCTTAATTCACAAAAATGAGCAGGTTAAAAAATATTCCTCTGCTCAATCCAAGAGGTAACTGAGACACGGCAATGAGGTTTGCCACTTTTATCAGGTGACCAGACTGTGTACTTTCAATCGCCGTGCCGACGGTCCATGAGTCTCTGGAAGAACTCAAAACACCGGGCTGGACTCATCATTTAATTTTCCGATGGTATCTCATTGTATTAGATGCCCCTGACGTCGATTGCCTCGTCTATAACGACCGTGTACTCTAGGCGGCTTTTATTGGTTGAAGTTTTACAAATTCCACTATCCCACAATATCCAAATAGCCTAAAATCAATTCATGGAAACCTATATTGACCTAGTTTCCGCATTTTTAATATTTAAGTTATACATCTATGAAACGTTACATGTGAAATTCCAGTTTTGACTCATCGAGTCTTGAGACTTTAGGCCCTGCCTTCCCAAAAAGCTTCTTTGATTGTGGCAATGCATTCTTGTTCGCCAGGTCCTGGTATCTGCTAAATTTTTCGTTGGTCTTCAACACTTTAATCTTCGTGTTTGAAACGTTTGTATTGTTCATGCATTTTGCTTTTGTTCAAGGTTTGTTTAAGGCCTAATGTTCTCACCTATCTTTGATGGATTTCCACAGCGCTGTAGTTTTCGTAGGACAAAAATGTTTGAAATTGGATATTTTTCTTTCTGAAGTCATTTATCTTAGAGTAAATTAATCGGTCTTCATTCAGAAATTTCTAGAATTCAGTCTGCCAGTGCTAGTCTAAAGTTAATTCTAATTTAAGTTTATCGAATTTATTTAATAAGCTTAATACGATTCAATGGACAAGTAAATTCTAGGTGAAATGGAACTCCATGTGTAGGGAACGTTAGTTAAGGGTCATCTTGTCATAACTAATTCTATAAAGCACTGAAAAGGCTGCATTGATAGAATAAGCTCGCCAAAAAGCACGCATAAAGCTGACCGCTATTCAAAACATTCCCGCGTTGGGATAGATATAGCGAGACGCGATAAAAATATATACACATGTGACAAAAAGATATGAAGAAAATTAGAAAATGCATAAAGTTGGACAGAATAAGATCGACTTTAAGGTTTCTACTGGGTACAAAATGACTTCAAGTTGTTTCAGCAGACAATCAAACGATTTCCTTCGCCGTCCCTCATAGTAGTCACTACAAATAATACTTAGGTGTAGTATAATAAAATAAGAAAAATGGCTAACATCCGACTATTCCGAAGTTTAAGTGGGAACACACAATAATAAGACACACACGTATATAAATGTTTATAAAACAAATATACTGATGCTTACCGAATTTAATGCCAGAATCTGTTTTACTACATATTCGGAATGACCTCAGTGAAGGTAACAAACCTTATTTTCAACAGGACGGAGCACTTGAACACTACCATCGTGATGTAAGCGCCCGTGTTAATAGGAAGTTCTTAAATAGATGGATCAGACGAAAAGTTCCTATAGAATATCCTTCTACTTCCCCAATATAGGGTTAACTTAAAGACAGAATTTGCATTAGGAAACCGACCACCGGAAATCGCAAGAGAGCAAGAGCACGCCATATAACTAATGTTGAAGTCTGTGAATTACTACCCCATTACTACCATTATCAGCGAAGTATAGACCAGAACAGTAATCATTTTAAACATCTGCAGTGTGAAAAAAAGGTTTTTTTGAAAAAAAGGAACATTTTTTTACAATTCAAAGTAAAAGCTGAACTATATATATACAAAGTAATTTTTCGAAAGAGACTGTCAAAGGTGAACTTCCGAGATATAGGAAAGCACTAGATGCCTTACGCTCGAGGCGGTATATTAACTTCACTGTAGTTAGACAGGCTTGAACACGTCTAGATGCTGGATTTCAATATCAATGAGGATTAGGGAGGCAGCAGAAAAAAAAAACAGCACTTCGTCTGAAGGATAGCACCGTCTTCAGTACAATATTAATGTCCAATGTAACGTTACTGCATTATAAACAAGAAGAGTTCCAACCAAATAAATGTCTGCTGATAATTTCGTTATTCAAATTGTAGTACTTTTTCTGAGCAAAGCAAAAAAAACTATATGTATAGGTCGAGGCTCTAATCTTACTACGGCATGTACTAACTACATTGAAAATCTCTATATTTTGTTGTACGGTTAATAGTGTGTCCTGTTTAGTCCGCGCGAGCAATTGCGGCCTATAAATCAATGGAATGATGAAGTGTTGTTTAAGCATATGTGTGATCGCTAGGAACGGAGGCAAAGAGATACCGGTGTTCCGCCCACGTCTTAACGTTACACATAAAATCGTTGCATGGCTATAGGAAATAGCGTAAGTTGGCAATAGACGCTTGAGCCGACAATATAAGGACTCGATAGGAAACTGCAATAGTAGAAAAGTAGTCATTGATTATGATGTCAAAATGATAGTCAACGATGATTATCAAGCTAAAAGTAAATAAAAATTATAGACTGACAAGCTACAATCTTTATTCCTTTATATATTATGTACCATGATCGTTAGCGCTATTCAAAGGTTCTTAACTAAATAATGCATTGAAACAACGGTGATACAGGTGGTCGCTTTGCGTGATCTTCGCCTATTCATATCTAAGGACAGATTTCCCACGAGTCGCTTGAGATCAAGTGACCTGTCGATTAACTTTCGTGGCACACGACCAGCGCGGACAAATACGTGTACTTGGAGCCAATGCTATATGTGAACGTTTGAATTAGGTAAACCACCGCAAACGTATTATTTGTACTAAAGATCTCCTGTCAATGCGCATTGATATTTGGTCTATATCTGCTTGTCCTAGAAGTTAGAGTGTTACTCTCTTTGAAGTGTACGACAAAACTCCGTAGGTGCTGTTTCGAGGCAGTACATACAATTTGAATATGAATCGACCTTAGCAGGCGAGTGCTGAAATCTTGGAACCCCAAGACTCGCCTCGAGCTGTTTGTAAGCTAAGGCCTTCGATGTCTAATTACTAGCATCGTCTAAATAAATTCTGTTAAAATATTAGACCTTCTTGTAGAGATTTCAACTGCATAGAAGAAATAGGACACAAATCAAAGGCCAATGAAAATTCTGGTCAAACGGGTAGAAACGAAATCAACATGGAAACGTTTCCTGGTTTTTAAAAAAACTGAAGATTTTTTAGAACTAAGGTTAAACACGGAAACGTTCACTTGAACGCCAGTCCAAGAACTATAATTCTAATTTTGTTATATTTTCGCAAACTCATACCTCGTTGGCAAGCTAGAACCACATATTCAGATAAGCTGCCTAGAGTACGCTAGCATTTTCGTTCTACATTTTTAACGCCTGATTCGTCTTGAAGTGAGCTATTTCGTTTCGAGTTAAGAGAATACTTGTTTCCTTCTGCACTGCCTGTCCTAGTCGCCTTTTCTCGCTGTTCTATAATGTATAATATAATATAATAATTTGTTTATATTAATGTAATAATAGTAACTATATGCAATAAATAACTAAGAGCTCTATTCCGAAACTGAGCACGATCGGTGGGTAACGCTGAGAAGCACTATTCGATAAATTAGTGGAGGGGGCAGCAGTCTACTGTTTTTTCAAAGCTGGGAAAAATATCAGTCCTGATTACAATGCACCCAGACTTTGAATCTAAACTTTCTCCGTATCGATCGAAAACTACACGGAGTATGAATTATAAACGCCGAAGTATAGCCGCAAGGTTCATCGTGCTAAAAGAAGTGCAATCTAAACTAGGACTGAGGTAAGTGGAAGGCAGTTCCGATCCTTTTTTCTGCAATAGTCTTACTCCGATAAATACCTAACGTTAGTTACCTGTGTAATCAAGTCAAGTAATGATATCAGAACTGATACGTTCTTTTACAGTATTGGCACCACAGTATCACCGATAGGGGTTATATAGAATTAATATTGTCTCTCTAAGGTTGTAGCTACGGCCTTCCCACATGACCTTAACTACCTGCGGTTCAAAATGTTTAATAATTGGTGACTGTTCAGAGTTACGGTACTTCACAATAATTTACCGTTAGTTGATGTTCAAATAAAGAAAATTACGATTGGAAAAAACGTTTATCAACTACATTACCCATTGCAAGTATAGCGCTCCCATGATGTTTCAGCCTCTACAAACGAAGCACTTATCTACCGCCACCGAGGACACTGGTGGATAGTTCTACTTCATATAAAATTAAAACCAACATGGTGAAGTTAGCAAGGCACTATGAACTTCTTTATAGATCGAGTGACCTTTAGAATTTCGTAAACATTACAGGGTTTCCCTCATAGACATAGAGAACTAAGAAAGGTAAGGATCGAAAAAAATAAATGTTTGACATATTTAGCTTGAGTTCTTTTCAAAAAGCTTTATCGAAATGGTGATTTATAGGTTTATAGGCAGTAACGTTCATATGTGGAATACAATGTAGTGTTTTATATTATTGAGCATTTAAGTTGGCTAATTACTTACAGTGAAACATCCCACAATGTCAATAGGAACTACAATATCAGAAAATTTAATTATCTAAATATGAGAGCAGAAATAATATCTGAACTAATGATTTGTATCGTCTTTCTCGGAAGACATATATAGGCGATCTCAAGCATTATGCAGTCTGGCCTATGGTCGTGTTCGTTCCTAGGTTCGCCATAAAAAAAGACGCATTGTCTCAAAAGTTCGCTTCAAAGAAAGGTGGAAAAGGTTTCAATTAACTATAATACAAGTCGTTAGTCCTTATAGGGCAATAACACCCGTCGAGGCGTTATTTGGAGCGACTGTACAGAACATAGCGACAGCTTTCGTTTCAAGTACAAACTTGAATGGAAGTTGCATTTTCTAAGTTTACAATCAGTATTTTTCATTCTGAAAATGCCGAGTAACACATATACTTCCGATGCACGATGTGGCTAACTGAACAAAGCACACATGTTTCCTTTCGTACGAAGTTTAAGACGCGTCAGGTGGAACTACAATATAATGTATGTGATTTTTTGATGTCATCAATCTAGCGTACTAAAGAAATTCAACATTAAGCTGTGTTTGAAGCAATGGCCATCGCTAACGGAATATACACAGGATAAATACTTGTGGCCTGAGCAGATACAATTACAAAATTAACTCTGAATGACTAGTATATCGCCTAGAATACTTGAGGGGATAGTTTCAACAATAGCCAACTTGTTCTCCAATTTCCGGTTACCAATAAAGCCACGTGCGTTTTGCAAGACTACCAATCGACTGATACAAGGCGCAGTCCTTGAGCTGTCGGAAGGGCAGCTCTGTAGTAGCCCATGGGCCTGTGTACTTAGGCCATATTATTCCGCTTTATCTGACTGCAAGTGCGAGCCAACGCTAGCAAGTTCAGCTATTGCTTTCGACATCAAGCAAAGCTCTCGTCACAGAAATACTTCTTACCAGTTGCTGTTGATCGATCACTTCGGAGTCCTTAGTATGAGGGAAGGTAACATTTGAAACTGGTGGAACAGTTTGGCAGCTTTAGATGCATATGTGACGTCTATGAGTTCGAAGAGTTACTAGTTTTGAAATATATAGGAAAAGAAGAATAATTAACTCTGCTTAGCACTTTCTTGAAATAAACTCGCTTGGTAGAGTTTACCGTTTATTGCAACGCTTCCTTTAATTTCACCTGGTCCTTCTAGAATACGATTGAAAAAGGTGTTTGGCTTAATCGATACCTCCTTTATCAAAACTAGAGCTAAAAGAAAAGCGATAATTGTTTATACGGAAATACAGTAATTTCCCGTACGCTATAATGGCTTTTTCGCAGTTACCAGTTCCCGCTTGTTGAAGTACACAAATTCATTCGAATCCTATTTGAGGAACTACTGCAGTTATTCGATGTGCATTGGTACCGGAATCGCATCACGGCTTTTAATACGGATAAAGCCAAGTTTTGAAACTACCTAAGCGGAATAGAGTTACCAACTCGAAGGCAATCCAGGACAGCATGAAATGAAGTTACTCTCGAAGAATGTGCAGTCCATAAACAAACACGAAAATGCCGTGCGCATATATATCCTGGATTGGTCCTAGATGGTGATAAAGTATTAGTTATTCCTTGAACGAGCCTAAAGATACTGGATGAAAAAAGATGAAATTAGAAGAAAGACGAAATCAGCTACGGTGATTTAAGCAAAAGCATTTATGATTTACCGCATCTCCATTTCGATGATCTAATATTCTTCAGTTAGCATCCACCTCATGTACTCTAAGTTCAAAGAACTCTGATCGCGGATCGAGCCAATTAAGTCCACTGATATTTCTCAACATGCTCGCCGATTAGGTCTTTAAACCCAGTCCTCGGATCCCATTTTACAAAAATACTCGAACTGTATGAAAACAGTGTGAGATTCGCTCAAGTGCGTTACACGTGCTGAGCTTCAGATAGGCGCTTCATGCGTCCTCACTGTTTACGATGCTACCAAAAGCGGATCTGCATAAGATTTTATTGCAAATATCATAAGGTGTTACAACTTGTGAAGTGAACTTTCGATGAGATATTACGTACCATTATATAAAAAGAGAATCGAAAACCGTTGTGCAATAGACAGCCAAAAAAATATACTGTAAATTACAAAACTAGATAAATTAGAAAGTATAAGTAAGCGTATTTTCTCTGTGTATAGGCCTCTGATACTGTCCGATATCATTCTTATACTGATGATCTCACATTTCGCCGAATTATTCCGTTATAGGGCATAGTTGATCACGATTCGTAAGGGCCGAGAGTCTACGTGAATGGCATCCAGATGTAATTGTTAAGTAATATCTCTCGTGCTTACAAATGAGTACCCCCACAGCTATTACGTTTTTTCTGATCCAAAAGCACACAGCAGTCCCTTGCTGTTTTACTACTAACCGATACTATTTCGATTATAAGCAAACCAGTTTACTCCGCGACGCAAACTTCCAACTGCCACTAGTAAATCCAGCAGATTCCGCCATAGGGGCTGATGGGATGCAGATTTTTACGGCCGTAACGCACGTCTGCTTATGTAAGTAACTATTGAGCACATTGCAGTATTGATGCAGTGATTAAGAGGAGCGTTTCCTCGGTTGTTCGCGTATAATACATACGTTTGGGAAGCGTTCGATTTTGTCTTATCAGTACTTCTGTTCTGGTCAAGGAATTGCTTGAGCTACTTGCATGTTTGATCACGTCATGGTAGCGACGCTATAAATGAATGGCGTCAACCTCATATCTTAGACCACAAATACACTTCGTTCCAGCGAGAACACGCTTCTGGCTTCAACCCGTCATGTCAAGTATGATGTCAGTGTCGTACTGAGTAGTTCTGGTGTGTATTTATCCAATCACGTGGAAAAAGCTATACCGCAGAGGAGCTTAGAGAGTAGGCGATCTATATTTAGTTAGCGCTGGCTGGCCGGGGACGCTACAACTTCAATTTAAGCAATATGTGCGATTGCGTTAAAGACTCTAATGTTATGAAAACCCTCGGAAATTGCCCTGTCTCCTACACATCCCACAGTCCAATTCGATCAGTCTTGGCGGCAGTGAGTCGATTCATGGCTATAATCCGTATCCGACGGCTCTACCTAGCATACTCGCTTCCTCACAACCCCTCTGTGGATTTGGTAACAGGGTATTTTGCTTACATTGAAGGGTTGCGAGGGTCTCGTATATTTCGTTTAGAAATCAATCAAAGCAAGCTAATCGAGATATGGAACTATACGACATCTATAGGTCCGCAACCTGTGGCGCACAGCAATCTACGATATTTCAGTATATTCGACTGCCTACTAAGTAATCGACGGTTGTCCTCTCATGGCTGTGTTTGGGAAAATATAAGATTATTCATCTTCGAATCAGACTCGAATTAAGAAACACAAAGGAAACTTCGTAGGTCTGGAAGCCACTGACATCTTGAAACATTGGCTTTGAGAGAGGATAGCTAGCGCCATCAAAATAAGAGCTTGCTTCTCGCTGTCAGATTTCCTATGTGAGTTTGTTTCTTTTTCACCTGTGAGCTCTCGACCAGATTGAGGCGAATCAATCCTTCAAGATCAAGGTACGTAGCTCGGTTCAGGGCTAGAATTTGTCGGACCAACCAACAAACGGCGGTGTCAACAGCCAGTCGCCCTGCACCAAGGAAATGTTAGGCGTACATCTACACAGGCTCACAGATCCGCGGACGGCCCACGAATACACTCTTCGGATCCAAGGATGCAAGCACGAAATGAGGGAGGTTGAATCGATTTGCATCAGTAGGCGGCTATGTAATTCTATGTTACAATATCATTCTTTGAGCAGCTTCCCTCTTGACTTATTTTGTATCTTAAGGTGAAAAGTTAATACATTCCTTATTGGGAAAATTGGAAAATGTTTCAATTAATTAGAGTAGCTAACTATTTAGCTGTGCTGTATAAACAGCCGTAGGCGTCTGATATTGATTGAACAACAGAAACAATCTGACATTTGATTGGCATTCTAAAAAAATGGAAAAAAACGTACTCAAGCAAGCCGATGGAAGCGTAGCGGAAATATAATGGAATACTGTGGTGCCCATTTGGTCTGGTCATTGCCTTCCTTTTACTAGTCGTTAGATCAAGCATTACGCCACAGTACCTTCGACAAAAATGGGAAATTCTATTCTAGTAACGTTTTTAGGTTAAATTCTACTCTTTCCAAAATAGGATTTTCAGTTTAATCTGAAGAGTGATTTAGGATAGCATGTGAAGTATTGCAATACAACGCGACACTGCTAACTTGTCATAGGTCTCCATTGTTAATGTGAGAAACTTAAGATCTTTGCGGTTTTTTTCGATAGGCAAGACCTTATTTAAATAATTGTCATTGATGATACTACGTTTTATTGATGCCCAGCAACGAAGCCAAACAGCCAACAACATTAGTCATAGTTTCATAAATGCGAAATATAAGTACATTTCTTAACTTAAGATCCATCTCTTCGTCCGCATCGGGTAGTAACTTTTTGTCATATTATGCTCATTAGATCTGTTGAGCCTCTATATATGACTATACTTGAGGATATCTTTTCGAGTAAAATACGTATAATCGCTTGAGTAACAATGAAGCATCTATGTCAGTTTAGGACATGCTATTAGGCAGTCAATTTTTTTTTTAAGTAGGCGGCGAAGAGGCGCGATACGCGAAACTGTAGTCAACGGCCGTACTGAGGCCAGCAGTGGCCTTTAGTCAACTTAGGTCCAATATGTAATTTCGTTGTTGCATTTATACAGCTGAATCATATGTCGCACCTCAGTGTTTGGCGGTCTACTTAGAATATGGCAAGAAAGCTCAGAATGTAGACCCTACTTTAGCTTCTGCTGTTATGCGCTGAGTGGCCTGCAGCTAACAACTAGCAGAATACTGCAGTTTTCTGCTCTCTATCGGACAAGAAATACTGTTAATGGTTCTCTGTGTAGAAGCAGCGGCTTGGCTATGATTTTGTGAGTTCGAACAGAAAAGGCAGTCGTACTGGTATCAGGGTTGGAAGAATGGTCTGGTTCGTTCGATGGACCCAATGCAGGATTCATCGAACCAGAACGGGGTGCTGAATTCGGCGTGAGTGACACCGTCAATGCAATTGGATGAGCATAAATAAGCAGAGCGTAAAGTCGAAAGCAAGGTTAGCCATAGCCTTATTGCGAACAGACGAAGGCACACATGGTATCACGGTGTGCGGCTGCTCACTGTATATGGAAACGAAACACGAAAATGCAGAAATCTTTTATCCTTCGCGTTCTTTTTTTCGATATCCTTCTATCTACGTGTAAGGTTACAGCGGTGGTAGCGTGGGATAAAGAAGGCGTGACTCAACAGTGTGCATCACGTTGTACGGACAGACAACTCGCGTCCTACGTAGTGCCACTCGCTCATACGGGATGGCGGACAGGGCTGGGAGCAAGAGAGGTGAATCAGAAGAAAGGATTCCTCAAAAAAAAGGGGTTCGAAAAAGAGGACGATGATCAGGGGCATCCCACCCATTTAAATCTCAATGGCAGGAATCGTTCGTCAGAGACGTTGCTTCCTGGTAGCAGGACCTGCAATCCCAACCCTAGTTTGAGAGGCAGGAACTCGAGTGCGTATAGGAAGGCGAGAAGCACTGTATATTCCGACCGAAAGCAAAACATTGAGCCAGTAGAGAGGATAATATCATACGCAGGTAGTGCGATCTAAAAAAGCGGCCATCGAGAGTTTTCCTCAACACTAAACTAGGCCACAATGTCAGCCCGTCGGGTCGAAAGCAGTGGTTTGACCTGATCCTGTCCTTCGTCCTTTTCCCGTTCCATAACCTAGGTCACAATTTACGTACCGTACCATGCTCAACTCTTTCAAAAAGCACTCTTCATCTTTGTGAACGTGCCTTCACTTTTCGCGTCAGCGACAGAACATTTCAGAATTTGTAACTAGTTAGGGATTTACATCTAAATAACATGCGTTTCTGAGTACGCATGCGATCTCCCAATTTTCTAGCAAAAGGTCGTGCCAACTATGTGCAGGGCTATCCAAGGTGTTATGTCCAATGTGAGTATTTTTAGAAATACCTTATACATTGGTATTTTTTAATGTGGTGTCCTAAAATAACGCCTTGATAAAATAATTTCGAAAGAAACGTTGTGAACGTAATAATAAATGGTACATGATATCAAATAGAACCTATACCAAATACTTGCACCGAAGTATATACTATTGAAACAAAAAAGATCAACGTACATGAAATTACCGTAGTTTCTATCTTTTTGACTTGAATTGACACCTGAAAATTGCGCTGCTAATTTTTGTTTGAAACCCACTTCGCAACCGGAGAGTTGCATCATACATCACGAGCAATGAAAAATATACGATAACGTAATGTATTTTTAATGGCAGAATATATTCAATAGGATTCTGTCGAGACGATCAAAGAAAATTGATCGTTTAAATGAGATCAGGTGAAAGCTATAAAGCAAAAACAGCAGTTACTACTCGGAACTTAGTTCCTTATATAATTGATAACATTTAACTTGTTTTATGGCCAGTTGACACGGAAATTTGGCTTTGCCTTGTCTATAGCGAAGGGTGACCGTTGCGACGAGTTAGCTACCAAATTTTAAAATTTGTGTAACACCATCCTTTCAATTTTATATTTGGAGTTGTTCGAATCTTACGACAACTACCCAAATCGAGACATAAATAACATCTTGAGGACCTCAACAAAATAGGCTAGTCAGTGGGAACAGTTTTTGCGCTTATAACTGGTAAGGTTAGTTGTGATTTAAGTTCAAGGGTATGCATCAGAAACGAAATACGAAAATATACGTAAACCGTATTTGAACACTAACAGGGGTTTGATAGGTTTTTTCGAGCCTAGACGGATCTGCATCTTTATGTGTGGTGTCTGTGGGGAGCTGTTGTAGCTGTCCATGAAACCTGGGGAACACATCAACACTGTGCGTAGCTATGTTATTTTTTTAAAAGCTAGTATTAAAATCCCATTAAGGTAGCAATTTTTCAGTCTCATTCTACTACACATTCGATTCTAAATGTCCATTCCCTATCAACTCTATAAAAAAAAAGTCAGAGACCGTTTCGAAAGCAGATAAACAACGAGCGCTTCAATCGGGCAACAATTATTGCTTACCCTTTGTAAAAATTATGTCATAGAACATCCATACATTAAAGCAAAAGTGTACAAACTTGCTTTGAGGTAATAGCACATGGATTTCGTTTGAGATCTCTACGTACGCAATATCGGTGCTAATCAGCCACGTACTGCCGCAAATAGCGTTAGGCGAACATCTCCCATCTTTGCGATCCCTGAGTTTTAAGTCGTTTAACCTCACTTCTTACATTAATAGTCTGTCGATTATTAATGTAAGTATTCCCAGCTCAGTAAGTATAATAATGTTAATTATAAGTTAGCTTAGTATATGCTCATATGTGTCTAAATATCTGTAGATATCAATGCTACAAATTAGCAGATTTTGTGTTTCATCGATAAATCTGCATGGATTGATTGTAACTGAATACATAAAATAAAAATTAAATGTGAGACACTTAAGAAGACGGCCAAATAATGAACAGAATTTGCGTTCCATTTTACTGAATCTTTCCGAAAAGTTGTCTTCCACCTTCGTGGGTCAATGACGCGAGTACACCAGACGCTTTTACGTACAAATTACGTTCAAAATGTTATTAAAACAAAATTTTTAAAGGGCGGTTCTAGGAGCTGAAACGGCGGTTACGTCCGCTCAGAATATATGCATGATAAAAATGGCTTGATCGGCCTGCGTCATGATGGAATCTGTGCAAAAGCTACCGTAATTATTTAACCACCGGTATCTTGGCAAATACTTTCGTCGATTCCACAACTATAAGGTCAGTTTTGTTTGATATCGCTGTCGAATTTGAAGTCTTCTTTATCTGTCTATCTTCACTGACTATTCTCTTCAGTCGCTAGTTGTTGCAGCGTTAGTGCACGTCTCAACTGGCCTCGTGGAACGTCTTGTTCTACTGCATGTGTAGATCATGCATGTCGTCCGGCAGCTAGTCGATGTAGCTGCTGATACCCCAGCGCCCCTATTCGTGTTATGAGGTTGTTGTGCGGTGATTTCCCAAAGGAGCAAGCGGGAGCCTGTTGGCCGTCCTTCGAAATGTGCTCCTGGCCACGTTTTGTTGGCGCAGGTTTTGCAGTTGGATCGGTGTTCCCTTCGCTCCTTCATCTTTCTCCCGTTTTCTTCTACAAAGCCTGGCTGTGCGCGCCCAGTTTATCTGCCTATTCTGTTTCGAGATGAAATGTTCCAAGTGGTCGCATTTGTAGTTCAGTGTTTATAGCATTTTTTCGTTCAACTAGGTACCACATCCTCTTTCCTGCCTTTGCCTTATTAGTCTGTCTTCTTTCTCACAGCAGCTTTTTGCCCTAATCCGTCTAGTTTAGTTAGCCAACGCATCATTTAGTCTTCGCAATAACTGCGTGCCCTTGGTTTCCATGCTGTCGAAGATTTGTAGGAAAAAGGTAAAACAAGACAGGGAGAAGGATATCAAAGGAGGTGGGAAGAACATCTTTGGGACATATTTTTCAGTCAGAAATGTAACGCTTTCTCTATGTAAACGCTTAGTATCAATTTTAACGAAATAAATTAGATATATGCAATTTAGTGCAGGATTAGGCATAATTCTCCGTTAGTATAAAAATATGTTCCAGTGATTCTGCATGAATTTAATGGATTTAACTAATGAAAAAGGCGTAACGCAAAAATTATAAATCACTCAGACAGGATCGCGAAAAAGAAATAAATAAAAATAAAAGAGATGTCTTACGTTCTTCTAGGATTTGTTCCTTGTCGGATTATTTCTTTTCACTATCTAGTTGCTTTTCATTTGTTATTGCTACCATTCTTTTTCTTAACAGGGCATTTTTTATTTTGCGGAAGGTCGAAAGTATTGGCCTGGTTTTCAAAAAAAATACAATACAAAAAGATATCTACCTTACAGCGGGGAACTGAAACAAAATTCTGCAATTAGGACATAATGACGACAACTGTAGAGCAAATAAACAGCTTCCCAGACGCAGTAAGTTATCGAGCAGTCTAATATACGACTAGGGTTTTTCTCTGAAATAATAATAAGCGACCGAAAGCGGAAATGGCTTCATCAGACCACAGAATTCGTTTTAAATCGCCTGTGAACATTGCATACAACCATACTTATCGTTTTCCGACGCAGTATAAACTAGTTTGAGCCAGTACATTTTCAGATCTCAAACAGAAGTTGTGGATTAGATATTCCAGAAACTACAATTCTATCATATGTAACGCATCTTAGGTTGATTTGTTGTCTCCTTTAAAAATTGAGCACTATTATTGAAATTTGGAATCGTAGTTGGACTCGTATTTGGTTAGATTAAAATATGATCTGTTTTTCTTTTTAACGATACATTTTTTTTTTTTTTTAGAGTTTTTTTTTTAAGAGTTGCTTTTCCCTATGCTTTGTATATTGTAATAATAATCATTTTATTAATTCCTAATATTCAATATTAGCTCAAGAGCAGCTTTATGTTCGGAAATATATGTGGTTCTTGACAAATGTTTGGTCGTTGGTGGAGGTGAAACTTGCGGGCGGACTATAATTACCGATTGATTTTGTCCCTTAAAACTTAGTGGGGATTGTACCTAAATCGCTTACCTGAACGGCGAACGTATTAAGCTGAGTAAGGCGACTTTTTCGAAATTCTGCTACGTTTTGTGGAACCACTAGGTTCCGTATCTATTCAGGCTTCTTCCCTGTCATTAGGACGTATATATAGCTACTTGACGATTTTTCGCACTGAAAACATTATTATGCGAAACATTTTCAAATAACAAGGTAATTACAGCCGTTAGATATTACAAAGCACAGAAGCCTATGGAAATAACATGATGTCTGCCGTCGCAAACTCACCGAAATACTAGAACGCGTTATTCATGTATTTACATGTGCCATGTACGTACACATGCGTAAAGATATCTCTTATCTATTTTACTTGCCCTTTAATCGAATGTCCACTTTTTCCAGCTGTAACCGTAATTTTTTTTCGCCATCGAAATCTCAGTGTTATAAGCCCTCGTTTCTTCCCATTAAAAATAACCTAGTATTTTCAGTTTACGGTAAAAAGTGCTTGGTCTTGTAAACGACGAATCTTGTCTACAAAAGCAATACATTTGTCTTTCCATGCCGTTCCTTCAACGTTGGGCAAACATTTAGTTTCATGTTGGTACAGATACACCCGCTTTCCAACGTCTGCCTCTTGCTCAGAATCGCCCGAAGTGCGACATCCACTTCAGCTGATACTTCACGCGCGCTATAGGGCTTAAATAGGAATAAACGCTGTCGGATACTCTGTCCGATACTGCACCTCAGTCATCAGTGTCTTACACAATCCTAACCGCCTCAGCTTCGTATTCACCAGCTACAAAAAGCGCTCAATGTCGGACACCCAGTATTTCCAGTGCGTGATTTGATCAGGCAAAACCAGACAAAATGTAAACAATGTAAAAAAGTAGACAACTGAAATTACTGTCATAAGAAACACATTATAGGCACATTCTAGTTAAAGGTAGACAATTGACTGACAAAATCCAATGAGGCTCACCGAGTAGCGAGAGAAGTGGCTTGACTTTGTTTGGTTTGTGCTTCAATGCCGGCCCCCGATAGTAGTCGATTATACAACACAGAAATACACGTTCTACTTAAGACGGCAGGCCCATGAAAGAAACATGTATGGAACTATTCACTCTGCGCCTTTCGCGGTGCCCTCCGCTCTCCCATTTTAGTCGATTGGCCCAATCTGGCAGCAGTAGGGTATGTTGTGGTAGCAGTCATATACGCAAGAAACAGCCGTTGAGTGGCTGACGGCTGGTGGCCACACTGGCGGGATCCATGGTCTATACTAGAATCCGTCTTCCGGGTTAATTCTGGAAATGACTCTACATGGAAGGAAGGGGGCAAAACAGCAGCAAACGTACGACGTCGCAGAGTGAATGTAAGAACGTTAAGGAAACAGCATCAGCGCCGTTTGAACTAATAGCTTGCAGCATTTAGACGACGGACATATAAGCAAGCAGTGGTTATCGGCCAACAGGCGGTCGGATACAGACCGAAACTACAGCGAGTTAGTAAGAGCTGCGGGCAAACTCATTGAGTGCTGCTGCGAGTGTCTATCTAATCAGCAGAGTAAGAAGGTTTGCTTTTTCGTTTTTGCCTCGTTGACTTCCTCCTTTTTACTTTTCCTCCTATGCGGGCGTTCTCCTCTGCCACTACGGGAGCCGCTGCCATCAGCCTGGTGTTGTATTTCGAACAAGAGCAGACACTGAGACGAAACACCGCGCACATAACCATCCCCTATAACACAATTGCTTCTGTTGCTAACAGAAGACGTACTGCCGCTGCTGCCGCCGTCTCGCAATCCGAAAAGATTTCTCACAGATACCTTTGCCAATCCCACTATTACTGTTCGGTCGGTGCACCTTCACCAACTTCAGGTAAATGACTGGCTGGCCTCGAGCCTTTTGTGCAATGGGTTGGCGCGTGCCCTGTGTCGTTCTTCGTTCGAGATGCTGGGTTAAATAACCGGCCAATGGAGCTGACTATTGTAGTGAATTCTGCATTAAATTTATGATCTTTAGTAAGCTAATTGAAATATATGTTTATGATCCTTTAAGTTTCGGTATTTATTAATCTGTGCGTTTGCTCAGAAATTAAAAGAGTACAACAGAAATGAATCTTTTGTCGTATTAAAAGTAGACATTACGAAAACATTGAACGAAAACCGCTTCTTTCTGTAAACAAGGTATGGTTATCACTCCGATAAATTCTTCAGAACAGGCTTTTCTAGAATCAGCTAAGAAAGAATTTTCTGCTTACACATACATTATAACATCAGTCCAATTAAAGGACACGTTTATCTAAGAAAAAAAATAGGCTATTCCAGCGCGACGACGCTGGCAAGAGCAAGAAAAAAAGAAGAGACCATTTCCTATTTCTAAATGCTCAACATATATAACGATAACCTAGCCGAAATTATCGTTTCACTGGGTTCTGCATATGTTAACTAATATAATAGTTTTATGGCTTGACCTCGGATCTAACGCCCTGCGTTCCATCGATTTGCAGCGCGTGTCTATTATTATTTATAGCATCTGGTGCCTTAATCTAAACAGATATCCGTAAAGATACGAAGAAATTGTCAGCTCACGTACGTACACGGCAATCAAATAAATCCGACTACTGTGAAAAGACCCCATTCTTTGCACACCTAACCATACATCTCGATGCGTATGGTGTTTGTTCACTGCGATGAATCCGTTTTAAATATGCGGAGTGATCTATTTGGAGTTGCGAGTATTCACTAAGTCCACCTAATCGCATTGAAGGATTAGCATAGTCTTCATTGTGATTGACTTCATTTAATGTTCGCGATTGCTAACGCTGCCGTTATTGAGGGTAGTGTAATTGATGGTTCTCGGTGGGATATGGATCTGACTTTCTCTACGGGCTACGACACAAGAAACACGGCTTAACAGTTCGAAACTCTTATGAAACTCTGCTTATATACGGTACTTCATCGCTTACATTTCGGATAGAGTCTGCCGACATTTACACTACAGCGGAAACAAATTCAGCAAACAGCACAGAACGTATACAATGAATCTGGTAGCAACTGAATGCCTCACGAACGTAAGCGGCAGTTTTGTAATAACACACATTTGTAAAGAAATCAATACACACCTCGTATGTCAAGTTTCCACCACAGTGGGCACTGGTCAGACCGGTTAGAATCGAACGTGTTTTTCAGCATGGATCGTTTTATGAAACCTGTTGGTGCATATGGGATATTCATAATGGAGTGGGTAATCTATCTATATATATATATATATATATACGCCTAGTAGAAATACTCGCGAAGCCATTATAGAACAGTAATTTTTCCTTTGGTATAATTATTGATGCATAATTTGTTTCTTCCCCGAGGAATCATCACCGACGATCTCCTGTATCGCTTACGTCATTTCCGATACGAACTACATGACTTCTTTCAAAAATAGGTTCCAGCAATACAAATGAGCCTACTGATTAATTGTCGTCCATATCCGTAGATGTTTCATAATATATTTGTTTCTATGTCTTAAAATATGACGGTAAAAATAACAGTAACGAAAAAGGCACCAAATAATGCTTCAGATCGAACAGCTTGTAGGGGACCAGGCATCTTAAGAACTCGTATGATAACCTCGGATGTCAGGCGGTACAGAACTTGTCGCTGTTTTTTCTCTTTCTTGAGCAAGCGAATTTGAATTTCCGTGACTTTTGCTACCGTGCGACAGCAGGAGGTAACCATGCCGTCGTCGCTAGGGGCTGGTGACACTTTCATTACGAATACGCAGGCATACGTGAGAATGGAATGGGGTACTTCAACAACGTCGCGATCCTGCGCACCCACTAGGTCTTGTAATCGTATCGTTCACTCGAGTAGAGCCTACAAACACACAGCTCAAGACCCTTTTCGCCATCCTCAGCCACTTAGCTTCGTAGCTATTATACGTACAAGCAAATGTCACAGCCCAATATCGCGTACCGAAGGGAACCAGCTTACTAATGCTTGGCCGTAGGTTAAGCCGGCAAGGTTAGTGCACGGCATGTCTATAGCCGAGCTTGCGCAGCAGGGCAGCTGTAGGCACTAACGCGACACTGGGGCCATTTCTGGGGACCAGCATTGGTAGTACGAAGAACGGGTCTTTTTAGTGCGTCAGAAATTTGCATTATTTCTTCATAAGTCACTAAAGAAGGGAAAATCACCGCGGCCCGTTACTTGCGTTCTCGACTCGTCTCTCGTTCTCCAGAGCCGTCGAAGCTTTCTGGGACAGAACATATTTTTTAGCTTGCTTCCTGGTATGTAGCTGCGCCTATGCCGCCACTATAGACCCTTTAGGGGCTTAGGAGCATTGCTGCGTAGCAATCCGTTCCCCTTCACTTACCGTATAAGTGGCGTAGCAGAGGTCTATGGCAAATCCCTGCTCTTGATTCTTTGCTTCTCGGCTCACTTGCTTCAGTTTCTCGCATAAAATGCAAAACGGTACCGTTACAGCCATGGCCATCTATGGCACCTCGGCGTCCTCTGGACTGCACTCACCATAGAGGCCATATAGATAGCGGCAGAGTAGCAGGATGTAGTTCCCGGCCTGTGTGTTTCTGGCCGTGTGCCTGAGTCTAGGGACGACAAACGAATCTTAGCCTCTTAGTTTGGCTCTTCATATATTGTCGAAGTCTTATATTAGATCTGTAGCATTTTCCCTAATATGTTAATGTATATAATAATAATGTGATGAATATAAAGAAATCTATATAAGACGTTCAATATATATTGGGATACATTTGGTGGGCTTTCTCTAGCAGCAGGCATAAGTTTTGCCTATGTTAGACAAGAGCAGTTCCTTCACAAATTACAGAATAAAACCACGCGTATACCACGATGGAGACAAGACATTTTTTTTGCTGAATACGAGTGAGGATCAACGATTGCTAAATGTCTTTGTACCAGATCATAGTCCTCGAGGGCTATGATCTTTCTCACCTTTCTGAATCGGCGCTCTGCCTTCTTGCCAGTCTCCACGGATATCCGAAGTCTCAGGTAGATATTGGCATCCATCGCAAAGCAAAAGCTTAACGGAGCAAAGGAATCATGAAGGATGCAAATAATTATTTCTAATGACTTTCCGGTTATACTGGATGCTTTCTTGGGAATCGTACATGGTGATTCTAGAGTTGACCTGAATATAGGCCGCTAGTTCGTCGACTGCTCCAGGAATGATTCAATTTTGAACAAAAACAAAATTCATATATGATCATATGCCAGACTATTTGACTCGTGTTAGTTGACCCAGGGAGCAGGATATTATGTCGCCATATCGAGCGAAACGAAATCACTAGACAGGACTAGAAAAATACTGCATAAACTTGCTTAAAATCACGGACGAACATTATTAAACAGAATAGTATCCGTCTTTCGCTAGGGTACAAAGTCAACGAAAAGCACCGTCAAGCCGTGTTAGATCATATGAATCCCTACCAATCCCATTATAAACATTATGTCGAACGAGTTTTAGCGAAACTTCAAAGAGCCTAGACTCATTAGTGTCACGTCACTTACTATTGCTATTAGAAAATTATCACTCTTATTTAGCAAAAGAAATTTTGACGTTCATTTACGAATCGTTTTGGTCTAAATTTTTCGAACCTAGCGTACATGCCAGTGCACTCAAAAAGTATTTTTGAAATGTCTGTTTTTATCTAGATGCGTTTTATAAACAAATGATACGAATTTTTAAACTATATATATACACATGTTATGTATGTGTGTATATATATGTACAGCTTGCAGGACATGGTAGAAGTAGTCTCCGCTACGTATTATGCATCGCTGGACATTAGTTGAAGCTAAGCAATTAAAGCATAGCATTATCCGAAAAGGAAATATTTCAGGAACAACGTACGTGTGAATATATACATGTATATCTGGGGGCGGCGCCCAGATATACGTGTATATATAACCCAGATACGACTTTTTACGAATTTACAGCTTTAAAGACTGTAGGAACCGGCCCGCTATAAAAATAGTTTACGAATCGTTAAGAAGTTGTTTGGCTTGATGTCGATGTTGTGCAAAGCCACTGTATTTACAAAATTTTTTCTCTGTTTAACATATATAACGATGCATATATAACATGTATAACATATAAATCCAAGGCATCCTATGATTTGATCTAGCCGCATCCCTTGATGTCTTTTAAACTGCAATCAAGCTGGTGAAATGCGTTTCTTTATATCTATACAAAAAAACTCATATCATCTATTAATGACACGAGGAAAAAACGATTTCCATGTTTAAGCTGTCAACGTAGCTTATCGGCGAGAGTCTTTTAAGAGATGGGAAAAATGGGAGGTGAAGGTATATAAACATTCAATGCAGTGTTGCATTGAACTCTGAAGACTGAATTTGGTTTTGCCTAGGCCAATACCGATTAGAGCACCTCTTTAGCTTAAGCTTTACTTTTCGCTAACCCAGAATTTCACTGAACACCACTATGGACTGATTTAGGAAATGGCAAATGCTTATGGATCAACTGACCATAGTAATCCCAGATTTCTCGATCTGACCAGACCTGCTACATCCCAATACCTACGAACACGGCATCCTAGTCACGTATGTATATATAAACCGCGTTAGGCAATGCGGTTCATATGTAAATATGTATGTATAAGGTAAGCAATGAAAATCCGGATTTTCTTAGGAGCCGTTTCAAATGTTTTCATTAAACAAACAAAATGGCTTCAACTACATTTTCCTGCATCTGCCAGGAATATCATTTGTGACGGTCATTTACTGCACTTACATCTTCAATCCGTACTCATTAACTGGCCAGTTACTTTCAGAATATTGCTTCTTTAATTCGCAAAGAATTTTTTAATAGTACAACAAATCTGTCTGGGCAGTAATTGATATTCTGTTCTTCTAAACAACTGTTAATTTCTACATAAAAGATTCAGATGTACCAAAAACAAGCTTCTGGACCACTTTGATTAATTATCGGGCCTTTTTTTAAACGTCAACCCTATTGAGGATCCTTCGGTTTGTCTCCGACAGGTCTTTTTTAAGTTTTCAGAAACCGCAACGCAGAAAACGGGCAATAAGGTAGTCATTGAATAACGGGCATAGCGAGCTTATAGTTTTAGCGGGAGTTCGGTAGTAATTGATCCTCGTCGAAATTCTGACAACGACGTTGTTCCTTTTTTTTAACCTTAATACGTCTGCAGTTTTAGGCCAGAAAAAATCAGCCATGAACTGGTCCAGAAAAACCATGAATAGCAAATGAGTGGGCCCGCTATGATGAACTCTCGCGGTCATAAGAATTAGAAAAAATGCCTACGATATAATATCGCACCGTTATCAGTTACGTTCTTTGGCTACCTCCGGAATTTTTGTGATGCACTGCAGGCCATAACATCAACAATGTATCCAATGTGTAATCAGACATTTTTCGTTAAAAATTCGCAATTATATATTATTTTTGAAAATTACCGACGCAATTGTAAATATAGTTTCGAAAAACAAACAGCGTGAAATTGAATTTACGACTAGAGGGAAAAGTGCCAACATCAACTCACACTGGGCAGTTTATACGAGTCGTTCATAGGGAGGATCAGTTATAAAGGTACGTACTGCTTACCCCTGGAACGCTTCATGCAATCGTTACTATTGCTCAGTTACATATACAAAAGCCTGTACTTGATCGCATTGAAGAAATGCCACTTGTTATATGCCTTGACCACGTGATGATCCTAATAACTATAACATGTGTCCCTATTAGTAGTCTTCACAAACGAACTCACTGAACTATCCCAGTTCATCACAGTAATGCTTCTTACACCAGAATGATAGAGCTAGAGAAGTGTGTGTGCCTCTTCCTACTTCTAAACTTCTAGAGGTAAAACAAGCAGTCCTATAGTAGCCGAGCTAAAAGCGATACGATATGTTTTAGATCTGAATGGCAGTTGCGATAAGCCTGCTAATAAGACGTTCGTTGTTATCGGCCGCATGTGAGCACTTCACGACTAATCGAAAGATCAAAAGTATTGGCTTCTCTCTCTTTACTCTTGTATAGATCAATTGTTAATGTACTAAATGAGAAAAAGTCGACGATAAGATGCCTATAGAACATTTCGAAAAATGAAGAAACCCGTGAAGTCAGCATCTACGAAGTACCTAGGGTGATTCAAATGATAGCATCCAGCCTTTCGTCCGCTACAGCGTGAGTACTGGGTAGGTAGTACTTTGCAGCAGTTTGAATGACAGGTAGAAGCCGGGTTAAGGGGAAGCATATTAACCGACAGAAACACTTCATATGACTCTAAAAGTGTTAAATATGACGAGAACTTCTACTTCAAACTAAATCGTGCGGCCTAAACCAAGTGTGACTGATAAATACAGCAACTTATGTCTTAAAATTATAGGTACGTCGAAACGCAGTTCAGTAGGTTGTACTTCTTCTAGATATTGATGAAGATGTATAATTTCCATTGTCTCCTAACATCACCGTAGTTAAATCTTCAGACAAAATCCAACGCTTAATAGAGACCAGGGTGTTGAACGCGTCGGTTCAAGCTCCGAAGTACTCGTGTCGCATTCGAATCTAATTTTACTCGTTGCAATCCGTGTGGCAAATGTTCTTATATTCCCATATGGCCACCATACGCTGAAAGCTTAGGATCTGTACGTTGTGGAACTAAGTCGGAGAAACAACAGTGCGCTAAACTCAAAGTAGTTAACGTCTTCAATTACGAGATCGTAGAGCTGATTAATGACTCTTGTGTATCTGTGTTGAGAACGGGCTTGCACAATAAATACAAACAAAGCTATAGGTCGTTCTCCAATTTTAAGATCAGTCGTCTCCAAAAAACTTCATCAAATCGGTGCGGGAGGTATGACACGATAAATGGTATGCCATCTACCTTTGAGCTTCAGTTATTTAATCCATTTGTAGAAAATCAATAGCTGATTTCAGGACCTGCTCGCGTATTGGGGGTAAGTAGGAAATCCTGACGCTGCCGACCAAATCAAACAGAGGGGTCCATAAGTATTAAACAAACCGGCCAAGAAAGAAGACAAACGTCAAAACAGTTACTACTACTATGATCAGTCACATTAACGCCAATTAGATGTAATAGTAGACAAGCAAACCTCATATAAGGGTTCCACGATGGAGTAAAAAGTGGCTTTATAAGCCCAGACGTTCAGAATTCACTTCAAGTAACTGACTAGGTTAAACCGCGCATTTGACCAATTAGCCAGACACTGGATCTCTCTTACGCGGTACGTGCGTAGTATTGTTCGCTGTATCATGTCTGTGGATGCGGACAACAAGTTGACAGGCTAAAAAAAGCTTGTCTTCTATTTGGTTGAAATTTCAGTCCTATATGAATTATCTTTTGATATTTTTATTACAGATGGTCTTAGACGCCTTCTGGAAACGTCGCTGGACGAACGTTATAAGCGAATCCGTTTCGTTCAACAGCAGTATATAAGGCTCGTGAAGAAATTCACGTGTGCGTTTCTTCTCTCTTCTGTTTTATGTTTGTCGTGTAACATTTTAACCAAATCGTTACTGCAAAATTGCCTAGCAACGGTCCCGCAATGCGGCTGCAAATCGATTGGGAAGCTCAGACGCCATAGGCTCTCATAAGTTTAAGTAAATATGAATGAATTTCTGCTAAATCATTATTTTATCCATTTAGATAGTTTCTCGTTACGTTTTGTCTTGCGCTACAACTGTCCAGTCACCTACGGTCGCAGGGTAGGACGCAGAAAGCTCTATCTACAGTAGCTCATACTACTGCTTCTAGATAAATGCGATCTTCACGCAAAGTAAGCTATGGGTAATATGTAAATCGATTAGTTAGAATAAAAAGGACGTAAATGTCGGGTTGTTAACGGTTCGTTTAAAGCAATGCAACATTCAGACAGGCGTTTGTTGTCAATCAGCTGTGCCAAAATAACGTCGCCGTATTAGATATCGTCTACAACGTTCTGCAACGTCCAAATGAAAAAGGCTTCTTCGAGCTAAAGGCTAAAGAAATTTATTCTTCAAACCACGGGTTTAAGAATAGACAGCTTCTCAGAATAGTGATCGTTTAGCCATAGTTAACAACCAGAATCATTTGTGACCATACATTCATATTGTTTACCCATAATAGTGTGTTATGACGATAAGTTCAAAATGGCTAACAGTGTATATATTTAAAAAAAAAATGCTGAAGAAACTAATAAATATAAATAACATAGATGATTAATAGTACCCTCTACATTTTTAGACAGCTTTACTGATAATCGTTTATACGAAAAGAAGACACGCAGATACTAATAGTTATTGAAAATATATATTTATATTTATTTAGATATAAGCTCCGCAAACACTGAAAGCAGCTTATAAGTCCTTATAAGTTGCTCGCAACACTTAAACGTTGGTACGTGGTTTCTTGTCGCAATTGATCTCATTATACCCTTTCGTTATATGCGTCTGTACCTCGTCCACGGTCGCTGCGCGAAAACCTCAACGCGTGTGAGATGCCGTTCATAACGCCGTGAAGGCGAAATTCAGTCGAGTAATGTCTGACTACCGCGGAGGCCGTTTTACTGACCCCTGCCAGCCTATCTGGCCATCGGTCAGCTGCTAGGGAGGTCGTGTATAATTTTGTCTAATGTGTCAGTGCGTTATCCTACTGAACGAACGACATCCCTCTCGTGATTTTTTTTACACTGGTTTCATGTATGTATAGGCAAACGAGAGGGCAATAGAAATCCTACATGCAGCTGCGTATATATATGAAAATTCTACATGTATTATTGGTTTGAGTGCCCTTGACGATACGTACTATATAGCACCTGTCAGTAAGGAAAGTTATTTCTTTATATAGAACCTTTCAGTGTAAATTACGCGTTTTAAATATTGGACCAATTTATATACCTCAGCTAACCACCTAATTATCAATTGCTTCGGAGCGCAGTTGGCTTGTCCGTCTGGAGAACGATCGATATCGAGCGAGGATATTTATTGTAAGCCTTCACGGACATACAGGTGGAGTTCCTCCATATGTTTACTTTACACGAAACAGTGTTAGCGGTAGAACTCTATCGCGGTAGCGATCCAGAAACCTGGCTTCACATAGCTGGACAGATTTCTGTGGAACATATGGAACGCCTATAATCAAACGTCACGAAAACTTCTATAGCTAACATTATTTTCTACAAGGTGAACTTGTGTCCTGTATTAGTCGCTCCTGTGATAGTTTAGTGGATTACGTATCTGCCTGCTAATAATGTCTAGGTCTAGGTTCGAATACGGACGTAGAGAGATACACACTTCATTTCGTGGTGGGAGCCAGGTGTTTGGTAGAATAGTTAACGATGATAATGGGAGCGAAACTCGATACGAGGCGACTGGAGTAGTCAGCGTCTTTTCTACAAAGTCAGCCAGATGACTAATACATGGGCTTCGATGAAGGTTGGAGTTCCCATGGGTTTTTGGAGCGACATTGATGTACCCAGCGGCCTTTGTGTTTAAGATCAAGACCGTGTTATAACTGAATACAGCTAAAGCACTTGATCGGAAACGATTTTGAATGGTTTTCTTGTCATCCTAAAAATTAGTATTTACCGGAAGAGCCAAGGTCAGAGTGAAGGCTAAAGTGACTACCAACATATCAGCACGTAAGCGTTTGTTTCCACCAACAAGGCAATCCGACTTTAGCAACAGAGAGAGTGAGATATGGGATAGCTTCCGAGGCCCAATGAAGAATATAGCTTCGACAGTGAATCCTCAGCGGATTATGCCTGAAACAAATGCATTTTGTTTAGCATGCTGCAAACTGCCCCAGACACGGCATGTTACTATTGCGGTACCATCGACAACTTCGAAATGAAGGCGAACACTTTTCCATGAAATAACTTTTGTAAGAGTTCAAATCCCACTAGAAACGGTTACCGCGGTAGCCATGCGTAAAGCAGAGTGACTTATCAACAGCTTCGGAACAATCCGTATTGGCAGAAGTCCTATTCTGGCGATCGAAAGCTCGTATACTTTTAGTACTGGCAGAAACACTGAGTTCATACGACCAACGGAGCTGGCAGAATCCTCTAGTTTAGTTGTCGACTTCCAGTCGTACGGCGTACCCTGAGGTCAGTAGGATATAGCGACAAATAACCAAAAAAGTTATTTAACCTTTCCGGAATTGTGGAGGGCGACAGATTTCGTATGAGGTTGCGCTTTTTGACGACGCGTGAGACAATGAGATGACTCTGAAATCGAACCCCATAGAGTCGCCTATAAGGCATTTCGATGAATCGAGGGAAACCTTATGGGCTTGCCTGTTTTGAAATCTGCGGTTTTTCTAATTTTGCCATTAATTGTTAGTCCTGTAGGCTTTGAGCTTTCTTTCGACACACGTATGGGCAGATCGCCTTGCGTATAACCGACAGCGCGACGTGCGATATAGCTCTCTGGGTACGCGATTATTCAACTAGCCAAAAGAAACTCCGTAGCGTACATAACGTAACAGCTGGATTAATAATGACACAGTAATTTATCATCTTGCTCTTACATTGCTGTCAAGTTACCGGCCTCTGTTCGCCTCTGTTTGAGAAAAACCACTTCCGCATCAACTGATTAGATATCAACAATAAAAATATAGCGATAGCGATAGCAAAAATATGTCAGTTGCCACGATTTAAGAAAAGATTTCCTTCATATACAATTGCAAAGACAAAAGAGGAGAAATATTGATTACGAGCCCCGTATTCCGATGCGACTCCGGAGAGTGGAGCAGTACCGTACGCCTATTGGGTTTCCGGGCAAGCAGTCACCGTCACGTGAGGAACGTAAAGGCTAGATGCTAGGAAACCTCCTCTGTGGGATAGCCGGGCGGTTGCGGACCCAATTTTTGTAAACAACAAATGATATATTCACTTCTGCTTGGTGGCTATCAAGTTAATTATAAGCTGCCCGTTACTAATGTAAGTAACCTTAATTGATCTAACCGATTCGATTCGTATTCGACTTGAACAAGGATCAATTACATTAAGAAAATTAAGAACAAAGATAAGTGCTGGCGCAAACATTTTTGTAACTTACTAGCTCATATTTTTGTCATCCACGATATGTGGGGTTCGTTAATACAAAGATCGAATTAGTGTAATACATTCTGCTGAATAAGCACAAACACATCCCAAATAGAGAAGTAATTAGACAGGTAATTAATTTCCCTCTTTCCTAAGCAAATTGGTTCTTAACACATTTTATATGACGGTTGTCTACTTAATAGCTATAACATATATTATAACAACTATTTCCTTTTTGCTGACCTTCAGTCGCCAGAGTACATCCGCAACAGTAGGACGGCCCAAAGAGGAGGTGAGAATATTCATCCGTTTCGAATAGCATTATTTGATTAGATCGTTGGAGAGAGATGTCATGATAGGACGGAAACCTGAGGTAGACAGTGGTCTGTATAAGCAAATTAATACCCGGGTTTTCTCGATCTTCCTATGCGCCGGCTGATAGCATATTGCAGCGCTCGGGGCTATTGGTAGGGGATCGCCCACATTCGTTGTATTCCGATCTCCCTAGGTGGAATAGTGACACCTGACTGTCTGAGCGATCCTGCTACGAGGCAAAAGCTGTGCGAGGGACAAAGAAAGGAAAGACGGATAAACCCCATAAGTAGGTTCGATTTGTGGGGCAACAACCTGGATATTCACTGAGATCAGCGAGAAGACGGTAGTGTTGTAGCCATGAAAAACGCAGTGGTTGGTTTTGAAGGAGCAAGTAAGACGCCGCGTCAAATCGATTTGGCTTATTGAACTGTCTGACTGGGTATGGGTATTCGCCATTCCAAACCAAGAGCTGCAAAAACGTATAAACGCCACCTTTGCAAGCAAAGTAACAATGATCTAGCCATCATCTTTAATCATACACGCTAAGAGAAGTGGTCCGACGGGGGAAAAAGGATTTCGGCTGTTCCTTACATTAGGCAAGCCTTGATCGGTCGGCTCTTCTAGTTGTTTCATCCTTCAAATGCGTGATGAACATTTGCCCTATGCCACTCGTCGTTGGAGGATTTATCAGATTGCCATACGTTATACGAAACGTTCTCGCCGTGCTCTAACCGATATTCAGTATCTTTTCACTTTTTCCTAGCCGCACACGCTTGAAGTAATGTGTAGGATTATTTTTTTCTTACAATTTTCGATATGAAGGATCTATTTTGGACAAAGTAAACAAGTAAACAAAACGTTCTCATTGCATATCTAAGCTCGCTTTGAAACTTAAGCTTCATTAGCATCGAGGCCCAAACAAATAGTACTAACAGACTTGAGAAGACTACTGACCCGGAATGCCTATTCAGGGTTCTGAGCGGAATAACCAAAATCATAAAGTCACCTGTTCTCCGACTTTTTAGATAAGGCACTAACACAAGCATGCCTGAATAGAACTTGGCAAGCTCTATCACGATAGGTTTTGTCTATAGGTATCTAAGGGGTACCGTCGACAGCGTAAGGTAGGTGACATTGAGCCTTATATGTTGAGACAAGGTTCTAATATGATCTATTGACTATCGCTATGGTTTAGGTGCATTAATCGCTTACGAGAATAATTTTGCAAAACAAGCCTCTTGAAAGAAACCAAAGATTACTGCCTCGAGTCCATATAGTTGTGTCATAAAGTAAGTTCTTGAAGCGTAGGTTTCGCAAAGTATTTGTACCCTGTGTTGCCGTAACTTAGGTCATTATCATAAAGCAAAGAGAGACGTCGAGAGAAAGGTCGGAAACACACATGTTGATTCAAATAAATAAATTTAGTTTTTCGCGTAAAGTCCGTGTCTTATAACGTCTTACCCCGTACGTACTAGAAAAGCACAGCGTTTGTGCGTTTGCGCACAAGATGGAAGCGATTATTAGTTTGATAGAACCACCGAGCCACCTGATAGAAATGTTTTTTGAAGAAAGAAAATCTAATTTATAATTGCAAGGTTCACGAAAACGATTTTTGCCTTCAGATGACGACTGAAAAAGGTGAAAACTAAGAGGTTAGACGAGTAGATAAATAAAGCAAGAGAAGCACCAACAGCCCCTAGCCGTTGTTTGTGTCTACAACACACTTTACGTAGTGACATTGACGTTTCTAGTGAACTTTTTCAGAGGCGAAATTGCTACGAACGCAAGCGACATATGTATATATATATATGAATATGCGTTTCCGATTAGATACGTGTATTTTAATAGATCTAAGCTAGCTTGCTATTGTTCTAATGAGCATATCCACTACAGCCTTTATAAAATATGATTTTGTAAACTTTCGACCAGTAATGCGTTTTTTAAGATTAGGTTTTTGCGGCAGTGAACATTGAAGACTACTAAATAAAACAATGGTGTGATACAAACGAACCAATACATCTCTAATGTTGATAACAAATCAGCTGGAAAATTGTATCTACGAGGATGATGCGCGATTTGACTGGTTCAATAATGTCATGATCAAGGAGAGCTTGTCTGTCAGTACTCTAGTAGCAGATATTACAGGTAGTGGCAATTAATTAGATTCGAGACCCAGAAAGCCCACATTTGTGAGTCGAAAATGGCATATTGGTTTCTTAACGCCAACGTAGTCCTACATTAACTGCACCTTAAAGAGTGCCCTATGCGTATTTAAGATTCGGAAAATAGCAAAACTTAACGTCATCGACACATTCTAGGTATCTAACTTGAGATAAACTATAGCTCTCGCTTGTAATAGTAATCTGATAAGAGTTAGGTAAGCTAACAACAAGTATCAACTCTCCAAAAATAACACTATGTTTGGGGTGCCGACACATCGCACGAAATGCGGCCATATTGTCGTTATAAATTAGGGCCCGATGTCATCGTGGCTTTGTTCGAAACACCCAACAATAATGACCCAGTTGAGTCAATGCGGTTCAACGTTGCATGATTGATGACAATTTCTTTCAATAAGTCTATGTATACAATATATATATATTCAATATATATATATATATATATTCAAGCCTTGTCAACATGAGTCGTCATTTCAGTTGTAGTTAGCGGCCTATACGTTTAGTTGAATAAAACCAGATTCACCGCGAACGGAAATGGTCCTTGTACGTGCCGGATGCGGAGACCCGTTCCTGTCGGATGTCGTGCACTTCATGGATCGTGCGTGCGTGAAATATCCCACCTTTGCATACGCGCCACGTAGCACAAATAGGCTAAAAGTATATTACAGCTACTTGGTACCCCTGTTGTTTATATAGAGTGCGAACGTCTTTTAAGATGCGTCCTTCCTAGCCTTTGTTTTACCACTGAGGACTAAACCGGGTGAAACGCGTTTATAGCGCTCCCTTGAAATTTTCGTGTATAACCAAATAACCTAGGATTATTCCCAGTAAGTATATCATTCTATAAAGTTCCAATATAGAGCAATGTCGAGCTAAATGCATATGCGATGGCCCTATCTCATTACACAGGAACTTCATATGAAAGATCGATAAATCGAACAGACGCAAAGAAAGATAGTTTTTCTGCAGATTACGCAATCATTTTCCCTCACGCTCTTCGAAAGCATAGCGGGTGTCAATAAGAAAAAACTTCATTGCTTAAGAAAACTAAATATCGATGTTACTGAAGCAAGAGTTAGTGCAAGGATTTAGTCGAAACCGCCAGTTTTCGGCCCTTTCATCCTTGTTAATGTCCGATCCAGGGATGCGGCTTTACGAAAAGTCAGTTAAAATAAAAACCAAAGTCAGGATAGTTAATACATTCAATAACATTGAATCTTGGATTCATGTAGATGACTCCATAAGACCTTGGACCTCTTTCTACCGACAATGACTCATAAGCCAAATTTGTGTTTTTTTTTTTCTCTGTAAGACTATCTGCTGTTGCCAACTGCCCACAGAAAATGCCAATTCTCATTCATAAAACGAGCAAGTGATATAAAATCGAAGAGTTTCGACAGGCTATACGTAACTGCAATAGCTTACACATTAGAGAAGCTAAAAGCTTTCTTGTCGAATTTAGACGATGCTACCGAACCGATCAACTGGACTTATCCTTTAGATTTTTTTCTAAGGTGTAGAAGGAGGAATCACGTGAGTGAAAGTAAAAAAAAAACTCTGGCGACACATGTAGCTGATTGCCGCAAAATGTGCCCGTGACCCAATGCGAGCTGTTAAATTGGCATAGGTACAAGTTCTAGTCCTTCAATGTTAACTACGCCAAAAGCAATATTGCGACTCTTTTTTTAATTGCATCAGAATTTTAAACTCATGTGCTATGATATCTTCATGATGCCATATATTCCTCCACCAACGACAGCGAGACCTTGTGTAAGGGAAGTTCCGCAATTCGTGTGGATACCAAATCGTTTCCATATTACTGCCATTATCTAATGCTCGCTTACAGTAAGGCTTGGAGAGGCTCAAAGGACTGATGTTGCGGCGGTCGCAAGCCTGAATATAGCAGATTCGTAATGCTAGTGGAGTAGTTAGTAACCGAAAGGTGGAAGGTCAGTCGGCTGGTCGGTAAGCCGGCCGGTATACAAGCTGATGAAAACAAATGAGACGTCGCTATAGACAAAGGGTCGCTGCCTCGTCTCTGTAGCCAGGTGACAATGAGTGATCGAGATACC